>NC_081334.1:4372423-4672423 GCF_022539665.2 Daphnia carinata
CCTCGTCAGTTCCTGTTTAGTGTCTTTCAGCTGCTCGCCAAGCTTTTCTCTAAATGGCTATTTCTTTTTAAAGCATCATTTCTTTTCTTTTTCCTTTTTTCTTTTTTTTTTTTGTTTTTCTTTCTAAATATATTAGCCAAAAAAAAAAAAATAAAATAAAGAAAAAAACAAACAAATCTGAGAAAGGCGAATGATATCAATCTGGTTGTCGTTGTGTGTTGACGGTGTGCGTCGAAATGCGTTCGCTCCAGTCGTTGGGTCGCATCGTCAGGTGATCCCGTCCCATTTGCATATCCATTTGTTTTGTTGTGATTATGATTCATACGAGCGATTCCTTTTCGAGTCACATCTCCACCAAAGACGTTTTCTTCTTTTTTTTTTTTTTTTTTCTTCTTTTTCTTTTCTATCTCGTTTTGGTTTTTTAATTTTTTTGTTTTTGCCGTGTGTGTGTGTGTTTTGGTTTATTTACACTGGATGGCTGGCAGCAACGGAATGTTTTTTCACTGCACGGCTGCCGTTTCGGTTGAAAGATGACAGACAGACGGACGGACCCTAAGGCCCTGCCCCTTCTCAAGACCCTCCTATAACTCGGATGTTGTCAAAGCCGCCGGTAAAAACCGGATAAAAAAAAAACGTAACGCCGGTAAAAACTCCCCTCCCCCCCTCTTTTTCTTTAAGGAAAGAGAGGAGACCGTTAGATCCCATCCGGATTGGTGGTCAAGTGCAAGGCACCCAAATGAGGCACGGAAAGGAGCTGAATGTTTTTCCATCTTCTTCTTTTGTAAAGGGGAGGATTGAAAATTGCGTTTCTCTATTTTGGCATAGAGCGTGACTTGCTAAATAACACGAATTCGCACTCGGCCTCAACACTTAAAATGCCTTGCCTGCAAATGTTGGGCTGCGCTTGTTGTTGTTGTTGGTGTCGGCAGAAAAGAGGGAACGAATGGGATGTGGGGTCATGCAAGTAGTAGATAACATGTCGTGGTGGTGTTGAGTGGTCTCGGTCTGTCACGTGATGCGACGCACTTAGCAGTGGGCCGGCCATCACACGTCTATTCTCAACTTTAATGCCGAAAATGTTCAAACTTTTTATTTATTTATTTATTATTTATTTTTTTTCACTCTTGTAACGTTACATCGGCATATTAGAATAGGGAATAGGCACCTCCCGTTTCCTTTCTGTGCAATATGACATCATATTAACAACACGCTGTAGAACGGCAACCTTTGAGGGAGGAGCCTTGCCTCCATCCCACCCCCAACAACAAACAGTCACGACAACTTTTGCGTATTCATATATTTTTTTTTTTTAAATTTATGTATTGAAAGAGGAATGCCACATTTCTTGATGCTTGTGTGTCACGATGTGTTGCCTCCATGTCTCGTCGAAACATTCCCGCGTTTCATTTTATTATTTATTTATTTATTTATTTTTATTTATTTTTTTTGGCCCGATTGAAAATTGGAGCGCAAGTGGAACGTTCAATTTTGTGGACCCATTCACTTTTTGTTCCCCTTTCGATTTGATATTGAAAAATCGGATGAATGATTCTGATCGCGTAAGAGGATTGCCAGGCGAAAATATTTGATGTAAAGGACCTTTTTTTTTTTTTTTTTTTAAAGCTGTTGCACGTCATTATGAGCTCCTTCGTTTTGGTCTGTTTTCTTTTTTATCGGATTTTTTCCTTCCCTTTTCTATTTGATTTACTGCATCGCGTACAGGTGAAATTTCAATTCAATGAAGAAGAGGAAAAGGGAGGGATTATTAGTAAGTCTAGGGGGAGGGGGTGGTTGGGGATCTATGGGGTTTATTAGTTGTGTTGCTAGGGGATTACACAACGAACGGGATTTCATGTTTGCATCGGTCGTCTTCATCATCCGCTCTCTTACACGTACTTAAAAATTGTGTATGCACATGTGAATAGGATTTAGTTATTATACAACAGGAAATCGATTAGGATTGAGATCGCCTCTTTCCTCTTTTTTTTTTTTTTTTTTTTTTTTTTTTTTCTTATTCATCGTATCTTTCTCTTTATTACTGGCATTCACACCGAATGGATACGTCAGCTTATGGTCCCTTTTTTTTTTGTATTATTCACCTATAGCCCCATTTCATAGAAGCGAAATCCCAACGTAAAAAAGTATATAAAAAAAAAAAAAAAATTTTTTTTAGGGGGAAGGGAAGCGACTGTTGCACAGTAGTTGAAGCAGCTGGACGTGTGTCTCTTCTTTTTTTTTTTTTTTGTCATTCTTTTTTTTTTTTTTTTTTTTGTGGCTATGTGTGCAGTGGGGGTGTTGTCATCAATAGGTGGCGGTCCGGAAGCTTGCCCCCAAGACGTGGTGTTCTCCTTCTTTCTTTTATACTGTATACATTTCGTCTGGTGGGGGCAACTTTTACAAGACGGCCAAAAGAGAAAAAAAAAAAAACTGAAAATCTCTTGTCGCCTTTGATACAGCACACGTTCCTACTTGTAGGGAAAAAAAAAAAAAAACTATTTGAAAAACGAGGATTGCCTCAGTGCCACACCTGCAAAGGCAAGCATCAGCCATAATGAATTTTTTTTTTTTTTTTTTTTTTTTTTTTTTTTTGAAGTTTCATTTTTTTTTTTTTGAAAAATGAAATAAAAAAAAATGAAATGATGAAAAAAAGATTTGGACGGACAAGTCGTAGAATGTAATTGGAATAGATGGGCTTGTGATTAAAGCTTACCCGGCTGTTGCTTTGTCCCCCTCCCTCCCTCGTGTTCTTTAAATCCCTTACCATCTGCGCAGTCATCATCAGGTCCAATTGCTCTGCCCAGCAGAGTGTCTACTACCGTACCTGTTCATTTGTCTTGCCCTTACGTGTACGTACTGTTAGGCCTTTTTTCCTGTTTCGTTTTTTTTTTTTTTTTTTTGTTTTCTGGGCAAAGGGGAGGACAACACAGGAGGGCCCATTTTTATGTGGTAGCCAGGTGATTGTGTGGCTGCAATGGCGTAATGGCAGGCGTGTTACAGACGGACTTGTGCGGACAAATGTCAAGTTTTCCTGAAATTATTTAATGATTTTTAATTTGAAAAATGTCAAATGCACCTGGTGTGTGTGTGTGGGCCAGTAACGGCTGCAACCAAACTCACCTTCGAACCTGAAATGGAATTAAAAAAAAAAAAAAATAAGAATGCGACGGTGGGGTCACATGTCATATGATGATTTGAAAATTATTTTGGACGTTTATTTATTTATTTTTTTTTTTAAATTTTATTCGAAAGGGGAGGAGCTATTCGTGACAGATGACGCGTCCTAGTAGAGCACACGTTTCCACATTTTGCCCAGCAACACACACGAACAGCATTTTGATTTTGATTTTTTTTTAGGAGGAAAATTCGAATCATTTCTTGTCCTCGTCTTTTTATTTCAATTGTTTCTCTCTTTTGAGTTTTGATTTTTCCTCTTGTTTTTGGTGTCGTCGATATTGTCAGGGCGTCTCTTCTTTTCGATAAAAAGATAACAATAAAACATCGCAGCTTTCCCTTTTTTTCTTCTTCTTCTTCCCTGTTCCTCGCCCATATCGTCGATAAAATAATGATCATCAAAAAAAAAAAAAAACGAACGAAATCTCGTTTGCATTCATCGTGCCGTTGGCTCGGTGCGCTCGGATGGACGATGTGGCGAGTATCGAAAAAGACAAGCAATACAAGTTTTTTTTGGTCTCGAGCTACTGCGATATGTTTGTCTCTGCTGGCCAGATGGAATCGAAAGATGGACAAGCAGCAAAAAATAACCGAATTTTAATTCAGTTAATGTTGCGTTCGATTTTTGTTTTTCCCCTTCTTTGACCTTATAGGGCGACAATGAAGACCTCGCCTTTTTTTTTTTTTTTTCAAATGCGATAAGATTGTGGTATCGTTTTTATCCCGGTAACCCCAACCAAAAATAGAGTTTTTTCTCTTTTTTTTTTCTTTTTTTTTTATTCTCGTTGACATTATTACGATGGCGACGCACGTCCAGCCAAACGGACACACAAATGCGGTCCCATCTGCCTCCACCCGATGCAGTGTCTTTTCTCATTTCATTTTGGGCATCGGGCCAGCGAATACGAGTTTAAGGCATTTATCCTTTTTCTTTCTTTTTTTTTTTTTTTTTTTTTTTTATAACTTCGATATCCACACACTGTCTCGGTACTGTAGATTTTTTTTTTTTTCACGTTCACACACAGACACATAGACATAGGAAAAGAAGAAAAAAAAACATGAGGGTTAATAAAAGCGCCGCCGCCGATAGAAATTTTTTTTTTTTTTTTTGGGAAAATTGAGTCGCACAGCAGTGGGGCTCACTGAGATGTTAGGGCCGTTTCTCTCCTTTCGACGTATTGAAAGAAGACGAAGAAGACATCACGGTGTGAAATGGAATAAGCCGGCGTTTCTATTCCCCCCCCCTCTCTCTCTCTTTCTAAAAAAGAAAAATCTATGAGAAGAAGAAGAAGAAGAAGAAGAGGGGAGAGATATTTCCTTGTATAACATGGGGGGCTGAGAGAGCAAGGTAACAACAGCTCGGTTCTTTAAAAACTAGTGCTAACAAAAAGGTTTCCTTTTGAGGTGCGCAGGGAGCCAACTGAAAGTAACACCTGGACACCTTTTTCACACACACATACACACACACACATATGGGGAGGATGCGGATATTTTCCACTGCTGCTGGCCGGCATTCACAGCAGTTAGTCAGTCGGACGGGAGGGGAATAATAACGCACATAGAAAAAAAAAAAAAAAAAAAAAAAAAATAGGCAATTGTATTGAGAATGGGGGGAGGAAATTCTTGTCGTTTTCAATCCGAAATGCTGTCCATTTTTCTTTTGTTGGCTCTTCTTCTCCATTCGATTTCATCGGCTGCTTACTTTTTCTTGTTTGTATTCCATTTCATACTTGTCCGCTTCGTTCTCTTTCTTCCAACACACACACTGTGTACCACTCGTGCCGTGAAATTCAAGTTGATGACACACACCGTCGATTCGTCTTGTCTTTTCTTTTCTTTTCCTTTGACTTGCAAGAGATTTAAGGATCATTTTCATAGTGGTCGGTTCCACGTCTAGCCGTGCCTAATCCTACTATAACAGAGGGCCGGATCGAATACGTCCACACGTACACCGTAAGTACTTAACAAACGAGGATAACACGCCATGTTTTGACCGCCGTCTTTTTGATCATTCGTGTACGACACGAGTCCTACATCTTCCTTGTCTCTGTGACATTTCTTTCCTTTTTTTTTATTATTATTGTTGGCTGACGTGTCACGAATGCGTAGACGTTTGCAACATTTGATATGCTACATTTCTCGAATGGGATGCGTGTATTCGATAAAACAAGACACGGAGGTTTTAATTCTTTCAAAAAAATAAATAAATAAAAAAGAAGGAAGGAATGATAAAAAAGAAGGGACTGCATTGAAATTACATTATTTTCGAGAGAGAGGAAATTCCAACGTGACGATGCAAACACAAACACTTTGGGCTGCCCCCTTGTAAACAAAAAAAAAAAAAAAAAGGGAGAAGAAGAAAACGAAACGTTGGTTAATTACGACTGGGACTAGAAAAACGGTCAGTTTTGTGGGTGTGTGGCAATGTGCGTGTTGCGTCGCCATCAAGGCAGTCATTCTCTCGATTCCTCACGCTGATAATTCTATCCTCCCCATTTTCTCTCGTCTGCTCATCATTTCCATCTGTCTGTGAAGGCCGTCTTGACAGGTGGACGAATTAAAAACTTGGGCACCAACATACCACCTGACGATATTTGTGCATTTCTTTTTTTTTTTTTTTTTTTTTTCTTTCGTTTCCATTTTCCAAAGCGAAAAAAAAAAAAAATAAAATAAGAAACAGTTCGTCTGTCTACACAGAAAGTTAGAGATTGGGCTATTGATACGTTGACGACTCGGCTCAGTTTGTTGGTCCCATAAGGACTGTAAAAGATAAGCTTATTCGGTGGTAAGGGAGGGGGGGACGACTTGGAAGAATAACTCCACCCAATAGACCTTCGTTTTCTTTTTTTTTTTTCTGTGTATCTCTGGATTTACCTTTTGGGCCTCTAAATTGGCGAGGTCCCTTGTTCAGTCTGTTTGACTCAATCTCGAGACTGTTCTTTAAATCTTTGTCTTGTGATGTCTGATAAGGAAACTAGGCAGCGCTTGACTTGGCTGACAAAACAAAAGCACCCACTTTGAGCTTGAGCTTCTTCTTCTTTTCGTTTTTGGCTGCACATCTCTTATAACTGGCGCACACTGACCTGTTTCATGTCTGCACACATACGCACACCGGAATTGTGTTTGTATTGTCGATTTGCCTGTTGTTGTGCACTTAAAGGCAGTCCCTTCCTTTCCTTTTTTTTTTTTTTTTTTTTTTTTTTGTTGAGGTTTTTTCTTGTGTGTGTGTGTGTGTGTGTGTGTGTGTGACCAGACGTTCTTTTGTTTTGCCTTGGAATTTGTTTAAAAGAATAGAGGAAAAAGGGAGCTTAATGAGCCCGCCCGACTGGAGGCAAAATGGCCAATAACACTAATAGCTAGCTCATCTGTGTACCTCGCTGGCTACTAGACGGCTTATCAAGGGAGGGATAGGAAGATTGACACACATCATCATCATTGCAAAAGATTGACTTTGTTTTGTTTTGACTTGATCTACAGAGACGCGATGGCAGAGGATTATGAAAATCAGGGCATCCTGTCAAGAAAAAAACAAAAAAAGAAATTCGAAATATCCCCTTTTCCATCCAAAAGGTCTTATCTGTTGGCCTAAAAGTTAAAGAAAAATTTTTTTAGGGGGAGGCCTCCGTCTACCGATGTGTATCAACTGTCATCAAAAGACTTTTTCTTTTTTTTTTTTCTTAGAGAAGGAGGGGGGGAGGTTAGGGTAGACGTCTAAAAGCCAATCTGCTGAAATACCCCCATGTTGTAACAAGCATTCCATTCGGTTTTTGCCTTTGATCTAATGGATGCCATTCGTCTACGAGGAAAAGAAAAGAAAAAAAACTCTTGGATCTTGAAGGGGGGGGGGGGGGCATCCCATCTCTCATCGCTATCCTCAATTCCGAGCCTCTCGGTCCTTGCAACGTTCGTTTGCCTCGTACATATCGGTCCTAATTCCTCATCATAAACATTGGAAATCAATAAAATAAATTGCGCGTCTCTCGTACACGCATAAAACATTTTTGGCTGCGTCGGATAACTGGAGGCGATGAATGAGCTTTTACGTAAGAGCATTTCAAGTTTCGTGGCCAAAGGGCTAGTAGAAACAAAACAAAAAAAAGAAATAATAATAGAAATGATTAGATGAGGTACTCGCGTAATTAGGTGAAACCAATTCAGTTGTAGCCAGTCGCACACACGACCCAACGAAAATAAAAATAAACCGTCGGGCAAAACACCAACAAAAAAAACGAAGCGAAGTTTAGATGTTGTACAATAATAAGAGAGAAAGGACACACAATGCTCTTATGTGTATTGCATTTGTTAGTGCATTATAAAGTAGCAGCCCCGAGGCCCCCATGGTCCAATCAAATGCGAATCAGCAAGCAAATCAAGTAATCATGAAACGAGTCAAAGAAAAAAAAAAAGGCCCACCCCTGCTGTCTAGTTGCATTCATTTCAAAAAAAAAAAAAAAAACCTTGGCATAATTTATGGATATTTTTTTTTTTTTTAAAGGGAGGAGTAACTTTATCGTTTCGTGTTTGCTATTTTTATATTCTTTTTCTCTCTCGTTGTGTTGGATGCATTATATGCTCTTTCACATTTGGTTGAAGCCAGCGGCCGGATGCGCTTCACTGCGCTCTGCCAGTGCTAGTCCCTACGAAAGAAGTTTGTTTTCCCGGGTGAAAATGGGAAATGGGCCGTGGCAAGCGGCTGCAACTTGGGATGTGGTCCTCTTCAAAATAAGTCACCCTACCGCCCCGGAAAAAAAAAAAAAAGGAATTGCCATAAAAGTCATTTCGTAAAATATATATCGAGTTTTTTTTTTTTTTTTCAAGGGGGGGGGGGGGGGAGGGAGGATATGTTCTATTGTTGGTTAAGGACCTGGACTTTTTTTTTTTTTTTGATCCAACAATAGCCCATATATATATATATATATATTTTTTACTTTTCTAGACCAATGAACTTTGAATGTACTTTTTTTTTTCTGTGTGTGTTGTTGATATGTTTCTGGAAGGAGAAAAAAAAGGGACAGCAGCAAGTCGAAACTGGGAATTCCAAAAATGCCCCTTTTTTTTTCTCTTCGAATTGTATAGATAGTGTCGTTTGTTAGGTCTTCAGAGAAAGAAAAAAGAAACATTGATGTACACTGGCTCGTGTGTACGTGCCGTTGAATGATGTACACAACTCACCACTTGTATAGTCGACATTTCGAGTCTCCATTTTTATCGACCCTGTACAGAGAGAATCGTATAAAAGGAGGGCGTGCATATCTATTTTCCTCTTTGTTTTCAATTGAAAAAAAAAATACGAAAAGAAGAGTCAGCTTTGACCTTTTTCTATCCTATTGGAAATGATGGTGTTGAATCCATGTAGAAAGTGAAGGGACGTCCAAATGGGAAGAGGTAGAATTCCAGTCAGACGGCCAAATGGTCGACGCCTTTCACGTTGGTTGGAAGAAGAGATTCTCGATCGTCTTTTTTTTTTTTTTTTTTTTTTTTTCCAATGAAATAAAAAAAAGAAAAAGATGATATGCAGAAGCTCCTACTGGCAGCATCATTCGCTTTCTCTTTCTCGGCCAGTTGAATTTGAAAAAAAAACAAAAAAAAAAAACATTTGACCTTTTAAAAGAAATTGATTTGTGGATTACAAGTCGATTGCTGGTTAACGAGAATTGTTTTTTTCCCCAACCAGTTTTTCGTGTTTCTCTTTGTCGAAATGGTGCCTTTCAACGGTATTTTACATACGAGAAGACAACCTTGAGCTTGACATTCAAGTTCCACTTGCACGCACGTCAATTGACAGAAATCTCTTTGCTTTTCCATCTTTTATTCAAATCGTCACGGACAAAGAAACTCGAACGTATCAATCGATATCTTAGTCAATGCGTTTTTTGTCCCCCAAAAAAAAAAAATGTGTTTCAGATATCGGAAAGGAAAAGAAACTAGCGTTTGTTTTTACATCCCTCCTGCTTGAGTAGGCCATTGTATAACGGACGTGTTATCTCGACTTGTTCAGGCTCTTTTTCTTGCCTAGTTTTTTTTTTTTTTTGCTGAGCCGCCGAAAACCACTGGCCACAATTTCAACACATTTTTTTAGACCCTGCAGTGTCACTTTCTGTTGTAGGCACAAGAGTCAATATGCACTTTTTTTTTTAGAGAGGTCCTTGTTGCACACTGACAGTGTGTACGTTGTTGTACAAGAAGAAGAAAATCGATAGCAGCGATTTTTGTTGGGCAGGAAGGATCGGGTCGTCATGGCTGCAGCATCGTCTTATTCTGTACACAAAGAATTGGGGATCGATCATATGCCATCCATGTTTTGTTTTTTTTTTTTTTGGTTTTTTTTTTTGCTGTCATGTATCTCTTCTTCTTTGAGTTCACCTTTTCTTTCGTTTTTTGAGGCTTTTGAGTTCACCTTTAAAAAGAAAAAAATTGCAATGGGGACATGATTCGTCAATCAATGTGAATTGTAATTATTATCGTACGTTTTCCCATCGTAAAACAAGAAAAAAAAGAATGGATATCAAATCAAAGGGCGGCAAGAATGCCTTAATTCAATTTGACAGATGCCTTTATATAGACGTATCTCTATGGTAAGGAGGAATAAAATATTCGTTTGATATTGCTATCATCAAGTTGCTTGCCGCCGACACGAAAGACCGCCATCCTTTCAGTTTCCCGAGAAGAAAAAAAAAAAAGAAATATATATTTTTGGGTTATTGGATGAGCGCAGACAAGTCGATAACCTCTTACGAGTTAAAGACTAAAAGAAAAAAGATGGGGCTAAATGAGACGTGGGGGGGGGGGTGGATGTATTGCTTTACATGCGACGCAACCTTTGGATTTGGCGCGTTTTGTAATTAAAAAGGAAAAAAAAAAAATGTAAGGTAATCTGCTAGTACCTGTGAGGTATCGCTATGGAAGTGGAATGATATAAAGGAATGTGAGATGAACCAAAAAAAAAAAAAAAAATAGAGAGAGAGAGATGCCGCCACAGCTGCTGCTGCTGCTCCCGCTTGGTGCTCCTGTTGTTACTGGGACCTGACTGGATTAACATAGAAGATGACGTGACGTGTATAAAAACAAAACGACCGGACAAACGGCTCGGCCTGAACACAATCAGTTTCTTCCCATCGTCTTCTTTTCTTATGCTCAGTCGAAATTCCCGCTAGACACAGCAAACCGACCGAATATCAAAAGGAACCCGACTCTTTTTTCTTTTTTTCTTTTTTTTCTCTTTTAACACATACTGATTTAAAAAAGTAAAAAAACAAAAAACAAAAATGTTTTTTTAAAAAAGAGGGGGGAATTATTTAGTTTTTTATATGCCAAGAAAAAGAGAAAAGCCAAACACAATAGAACGAAATTTTCGTAACTATTAATCACGGCAATGGGTCGTCGTGCCTTTTTTTTTTTATTTTTTTTATTGTGTACATCTACGCGTGGACAAAACGGAAAACAAGATGGGGACGGACGAGGCCAAAGATACTTGATCACGGTGACGTATTCAAATGACTTTACCTCCTTATCGAGTCAGATAAAATAGGGGGACGTTATATATATATATGTTTTTTTTTTCCTTTTCTTTCCTCTGCGATAGCAACAACAACAACAACAAAAAAAAAAAGCCACCAGAGACATTGATAAACTCGGTGAAATAGAAAAACTAAAAATTCTTCCAATTTCTCTAAACTCCGAAGAAAAGCCCCCCCAAAAAAACTGGAAGAAAAATAAAGAAAAAAAAAAAAATCCAGTAGCTGATGAATGATTTTATGAAGGGCTCTTGTCTCATGATGGAACTCGCTTGTAATTTATCAGCTGCGAATAATGAATTTCATTTCGGTTAAAGAACTACGTGAATCGCGGCAACGTTGTTCAATTCTGTTTTTGTTTTGTTTTTTATCGATTTTTCGTGACTCGTGAAAATTGTTATTCCAAAAAAGAACCGTTTTTCTTCCTCTTTTCTTTTAAATATTCTTTAAAAAAAAAATAAAATAAAATAAGAGCGCTGCACCATAGGCGTGTGTAATCTTCAACCATTAAACGGCAGCAAAAGAAGGGGCTCGGCGTTTCTCTGCAATTAAAACACACATTTGACCCTACAATTTTTCTTTTTCTCCTTCTTTTTTAAATATAAAATTCCTCCTTTTTTTTTTTTTTTTGAAGAGCCACGGCGTTCAGTCAAATGATGTGCCCCACTCGTTTCTTTTGCCTTTAGAAAATGCGAACAAATCGTCACAATTAGCTTTGGTCGTAAACTCTTTCTTTTTTCTTTTTCTTTTTTCTAGTCCAAAGGAACGTCCGAACAGGTGTGTGGGTGTCTTTTTTTTTTTTTTTCAAAACTATTCTGCGGTCCACCTGTGTGATACACTGATTGTCGACCAGGTCATCGTTTTTTTTTTCCCACTTTTTTTTTTTTTTTTTTTAAATATTTATCGTCATAATTTTATTCGAAAAAAAAAGAAAAAAAGAAATTGGATTGGAGAATCGTGTCCGTCGTCTATTGTCTTCGGAGAAAACGAGGCACAAGAAGTTCTGGTGAAATGAAAGAGAACACGACACAGAGAGAGACACGGAATGAATTCGAAAAGGGAAATAAGGGCAAGCGAGTAGGACAGAGATGAATCGCATTCAGATCTCAATCTATTCGACTTGATACAAGCCGTCCTCGCTTGTTTGTGCTCAACTCGACATCTCTTTATTTTTCATTTTCTTTTTTTTTTTTTTCTCGTGTCCCTTTTCGTAGCGCAGCGCGGACATTTCCTACAAATGTCCGTGGGCCCATATTTATTCTGAATATTTTTTTTTTTTTTAGAGAACAAGAAAGACACCGAGTCCACAACAATCACGTATCATTGTGTGCCTATAAAAATGTCGAGCGCGCCCGGGATCGTAGCTTTTTGTTCCGTTTTTTTTTTCTCTTTTCGTTTCATGCAAACGCAGATAAACATCGAGAAATAGGGCCACCCCCCCTCCAGCATCCTCTTTCGATTATTGACATTGTATAACGCCATCATCTTTTTTTTTTTTTCTTTCTGATTTTTATGTCCCTTCCAATTTGAGAAAATAAAAAAAAAAAACGGGATTTTTAAAAATTATTTTGGGGATTTAAAAAATAAAGGGAAATGGTTCAACATTTGTTAACTTGAATTTCATCGTTGGTTTAGTAGTATGTATAGTATAGTTGTAGTATGGTTTATCGTAGTTTTTTTTTAGATGCGCTATGGCGTAGTTTCTTTTTTATTATTGATGGCACTACCAGTGTCGAATAAATAGCCGGCCATTAATAATTGAAGAAAACTTGATGAATGGCACTATTTTTCTCCTCTTCTTTGTTCAACTGCGCACGAAATTCATTTTTCCAAAGGAAATTCAATCGCTACGAACATAGAAAAAAGAAAACATTGGACAATAGGAAAACTCGCTTCCATTTCTGACAGTTATTTCGAGCGGCGCCAATTTTGAAATATCCAATTTCTTCTTGATAGACACGAAAAACGGAAGGCACATTTTGTCGCCCTCCTTTTCAAAAAAAAAAAAAAAAAAAAAAAAAAACCCAAAAAAGGTACAGTTTAAGCCTCAACTGTACCCACTTACCAGCTAATGAGAACTTATTGAAAGTCCCCAGGTTGACTCGTCTTTTTGCTCTTTCCAAACCTATTTAGTAGACCCTCTTGGACATTTTTCCAGTCTCTATAATCACAGGCCATTTTTCAAATAGTTTTGAAAAAAAAAGGGGTTGCTTCTTGCAATCGTACACAACCCCCATTCACTACACAAACCCCCCTCTTTTTTGTTTGAAAAAAGAAAAAGAAGAGAACTGTTGATGAGGCGGTTCGTTTCCTGTTCCAATTACCGCAAGCTAATAATATAACAGGAGCTTGTGTAACGCTCCGTAATGCATCTTTGTGGAAAAAAAAAATCTTTTTTTTTTTTTTTCTTCTTTACCCGTTTCGGTGTGTTGGCTCAAAAAACGGAGAAACAACGACAACAGACACAGAAGAACAGCTGGATGTCTACACCGTCGGTGGTGACAGGGGTCGTTAAAACTATTCATCAGCTTTATGATAACCGCCTTATAGTCGCAACGTATTTATAGAAAAGCCATTTCCGACTGCGCTTTTTAAAATTCCCTTCAAATGCTGCGAGAGATTCCAATGTGGTGACCCTTCAGACGGACCCCGTTTCTGATGCACCTAGTCCAAATGTCCATCCGAAATGTGGCAGGATATCCTTGATTGTTCGATAGGCAATCACATTGTCTTGACATTCCTCCTCTTACAATTCCTTCTAGAAAGAAAAAAAAAAAATTTCAAGGATCTATTTTGTTTTTTTCGTTGTTCAATTTTCTCTGGCCACGTATTGCGACATGTCATTGATAGGCAAAAAAAAAACAACATTCCTGCGTCTGTGGAAACGAGAAAAACAAGGCACAGGTTGAAGTGTGTGAAAGTGTAGGAGATTTTTTTTTTTTTTTTTTTTTGTTTGTCTTTGGCTATTGTTGCGACAAACATCTAACGCAATGAAGCCGACACTCTTCCTCCAGGGACGCTCTGTTCCAAAGAAAAACATGGGACACATTTCACAAGAGGGTCGCCACACGATTCGGCGACCGTCAATTGCCAAGCCAGCGCGCCCCAAACGCATTGCGATCATTCTTTTTTATTTTTTATTTAAAAACAAAGTCGTTTTTTAAAGAGCTAGACGAGAGCATGTAATCCCCGTGGTAACAGCGCAACAACGAAGCGATTTTTTCGTACGAAAAATCGCACTATGCGCTTAATCGGCTGCCATTATCATGATCGTTCAGGGACACCAAAATCATTTACCCCCGTATAGCTCTGACTCATGTTTTTTTTTTCTTTCTTTCCTTCTTTTCTTTCGCCATACGACAATGAAAAAAAGGGCTCCCGTTACTGTGTGTACACGAAACCGTTCGATCGTCTAGTCTGTCCTCTTTATATATATATATATCGAACCGTTAGTATTATTTGTTATTATTTCTAAAACAACGGGGGAAAAACAAAAATAATAAGGGACTTGGGTGCATGTGTCAACGCATCAACGGCTTTCTATGTAACAAGGGCCAGATGATATATAATACCGAGTCGTTTTTTTTTTTTTGCTCGAGAGAGAGAGAGAGAGAGACACCGGCTGGTGATGAACACAATAGCCGGAGCTCAATGACGAAACCCTTTACGGGGTTGTACGGGCTACTGGTTGTTAGGTGGTACGTCGTAACGAAATCGGGGGGGGGGGGGCTTCTGAAATTTTACAGCGTAAAAAAGTGTTTAGAAAAAAAAAAAAAAAGGTGAACATGAAACTCTGATAGTATTGCGATCGCTTTTAATAAAGACGGATATCACGCGCGATACGTGCATGATCTATTCTCCAATTACCAATTATCTATACGCGTCGAGTTAAAAGCTATTGCTAACATAGACGCTGGAAGCTATCAAAGTGCTGTGACCCCCTTCGTTCGCCTGTCCTTGTTTAGCGTCTGTCATGGATATCGATTGAGTTATTCGATACGCCGTCGCTCGTGCTCTCTCATTATTGGCCATTTTCTCTGAAGAAAAAATAGGTAGCTGAAACCCTCCCTTTCTTCTTTGCAAGAAAAAAAAAATATATAAATAAAATGGATGTTTGATAGCTTGAATGTCATTAAAAAAAAAAAAAATAGGGCGGGGTCCCTTTAACTCTTGTTCCCTTCAAACCCTCTTCTGGAGACAGGTAAACTATCAAGAGGTAAATAAGGTCGAGTATTTGCCTCCCAATTTTTATTAACATGCTGTACGAACAAGTCTGCAAGCACAAAACATTTGTGCTGAATCCTTGTACACAAGAGCCCCATTTCGCTCAACGTCTACTCGTTTTCTTTTTCGAAAGTCATTAACTCACCCTTTTCCTGATCTTTTCTAATAGTTGTGTGCACATTTCCCACACTTTTCTTTCAGGGTTTTTGAAGATTTTCTAGATGTGTGGAATGAGAGAAAAACATCCGGAAACCATTAGCGCCCTTCCAAGTAAAGATCGTCTCCTCCCCCATTCTTTTGGACTGAATTATAGACATGTATCAGAGTTCCCTTGGTCTATAACGATTAATACGGTTCATATCTTGAAGCCTCTTTTTATTTTCATTTAATAAGATCAACTTTTCAATCTCGAGAAAACAAATCACAACTTTTGCATATGGATAAGTTTAGAGTGCCTAGTTTGATCTTTTCTGTTTATACGTCTATAGAAGATCAGGTGGTGTATTGGGATCCATTAGAACAGCGATCGGACCAAAAGGCCCGAGATGGCAAAACAAGAAACTTTTGCATTTTACTTACCAATTGGTTGGCTGTACTCTTTGCGTTCTGTGCGTACGTCACACTACCTTTCTAATCTTCTTTGTCGCTTTGTGAAACATGTGATTAGAAGGCTTCTTCGTTTCTTTATTTTTCGCCTAATGTTTCAACTCTAGACGTGTGTGTGTGCATTTACTTTGTTGTAATGAGATCCTGAAGCAACGTCAGTCACGTTGTTTCACCTTTCATTTTTTTTTTGCATTCATCCGTCCAGTAGAAAATAACTTTGCTTTTTAGATCAAAATTAAAGTGCGATGTAAATTGTAGCAGCTGCACGTCACCTGATGAAAAGAGGGGGGAAAAAAAAGTGTAGGGGGGAGGAGGTTCATTTAATAAATAATGCGCATCCGTCTGGCATGCACCACCTCTCTATCAACGTATTAAAATGAGACTAGTGAAGAATGACGTCTTATTATTTTGTAAAAGGATTATTGGAGCTATGTGTGTGCCAGCATCTCGCATGAGGCAACATCTGCGCGCCCGCATCTATTACAAAATCCAATCACAATTTGAAAAGTGAAGACAGAAGGCGCCCACGGGGCCACACTTTTTCTGAAAAAAAAAAGGCCCGTTTCTTCACTAATTGAATGATAATCACAATGGCATAAAGGACCAACGATTGAGTCATTTTCACGTTTGATTTTCCACCTTTTTCTAAATTATTTTTAGGGAGGCGAGGACTGAATGAGTTGTGGATCAAGACATTGGGGTGGAGTCGTCGGTTTCGAAACACACAAACCGATACGAATGTAGAAAATGAAAGAAAAAAAAAATGAGAGGTATATTATCAGAGTCCAGGTGAAGGCGGAGTAGGTAGAGGTCATTCAAATACCTCCCCCCCTTTTTTTCTTTTCGAAATGGTTAGCCACCACACCTTTGATTTCGGAGAGCAGCAGCTGTATGTATTGATATGTCTACGCACTTCGACATGTACACACAACGTAGCCGACTTGAAAATAGAATATTTTTTCAACAACCCCCTGTTTCATTTTGGAAGAAAGAAAAAAAGGGATTGACCTCCGCGTCCCAAACAAACGGCTCGTTTTTCTTCTTTTCCGCAAAGGATGTGCCGGTTTTTTGTGTGTTAGCATTCCGGATTTTTGCGGATAATTTGTTCTCTTGGACTCCTCCTTCCACCGTTTCCACAACTATTTTTTTTTTTTTTCTTTTTTCTTTCCCCACCGCAATCGTAAATCATTTTCTTCTGGCTCCAACGTGCCATTTGCACCGGACGACTGTTCCATCATTGGACTCATCGATACAAGAAAAAAAGGAGAAAAATCTTTATTTTTTTTGCCAATTATTTCCAACTCGGTCCGTTGATCACGAAAAAACACGAAAACCCGACGGGACAATATTTTTTGTTTAACTTGTCTGTTTAGCGGTCAACATCATCACCATCGATCACTCTGCTTATCGGTACAACGGGTCTCGAAAATGTGGTGTGTGTGTGATGTCTAAAGAAGAAAAAAAAAAAACCAGTTCGCCGAGAAAAATGAACATGTTATTCCCGACAGAATTACAAATGCAGCTTTGCTTCCTTTATGGCTAACATTGTGTCATTTTTTAATTCGTTAGTTCGGCAAGGCAAATGACAACGCTGTGGTCAGTGGCGACTGGTTGTCACACACTGGGAAAACTCGTTTTTCTTTTTCTAAAACCATGTTTAACTTGTAAAATAAATAGTTTGACAAGGGAAAAAAGAAACTCCCGAAATTGGACAGGCCATCCTTTTTTAGATGAACGAAAATGTGTCTCCCTGCAATTCGTGACTGAACGTTATCTAATTTCTTGCATCTAGAAAGCCGATGAATTGATTAACTACACAGGCTGCGGTTGTTTCATTTTTCCCAGAATCCTGTGATTCATTTCCAGCCCAGGTGACAGTCAACACTGAGTGGCATTGTGGTTTTGCTCTTATCATGTCATGAAATTACACAGAGACAGAGAAAGAAAAAAAAAACAGCGGTAGTCGGACAACTCACGATTTTTGGCGGTCTGCACGAACGGCCATCTTTTTTTTTTATCGTGTGGCGCAACGGTGAGTCGTTTTTCTTTTTTGCCTCTCTTCTTTTAGCTTGAATGCGTTATTACACCTGAGAAAAGATCAATCATCAGCTGTGTGGCTCGAGTGAGTAATGTCGAATTGTAAAAGCAGACCTAATCACCGACTATTTTTTTGCTTTTTACAGGGCACCTGCTGTTGCGTATCGCCTTCAGGTGCCGGTCATCATCAACACACAAGACATTATTACCATCAAGCGGGTGATGTACATATCATTAAGTCTTCGTCGCTTTTTTCCCCCCCCCCTAGTCCCTCTCTTTTTTAAATAATAAATATAAATGACTGCGTGCGGAAATGTTGCCCAGCAGCTAAATTTTCTTAAACACCATCTGCTCAAGGTATAAATGACACACAGTCTCTCTATTCGTTTTGACAGACACACACACAAAAAGCGGCCATTTCGATGTAATCACTGAGTTTTGCTCTCCCCCCACCCTTCTGAACAAAACAAGAATACCTGGACATTGTTGACATTGAACGATTAGGATGGGCCACAAAAAACGATTCGAGATTGATAACAAAATTCAATCAATCAGACTTTTTGTGGAAAGAATCAAACAGTGTGTGTGTGTGTGTGTCAGCAACAGGAGGATTGTCGTCCACAAACTGTATTTCCCTTTTTCCAATGTGAATAACTATGTACATAGGGTTTATTAACTGGCTAGGCCTTTTCGGTCTACGTGAACGAAATGGGGTGCCTTTAGGTGGAGAGGATGGCAACGTCGTCTGGACAAATATTTGAACGAAGAGAATATATAATAAAAAAAAAACAGGGACGTCGTTCGTATAGCCGTCGGCCACCCCTTTTCCCCGTCAACACCCAATGATTGCCATCACGATGCTTTTGGGTGCTAGTGCTTCGGGCCAACTTTCTGTGTGTGTGTGTGTATTGCTTCTCATTTTCACGCTGATGTTTGTATCGATCCAGTACGAATACACTAGCAAGAGATGTGTGTGTGTGTGGTAAGAGGCAATTGCGCAGCAGCAGCAGCAGCAATACGTTTGTATACATTTATCGATTGGTTATATTCAATAATAATAGACCTATATACGCGCATTTCAAAATAGTGAACAGACGCTGATGATTCTGCCCCGTCATTTATTAGCTGGTAACATTTCAATCACGGTTGCCAGATGCTTAATGAATAAGCTATCGATTTTCGACCGAGAGACGGGGTTTGTTCTGTCTAATCACTATAGTTTTCGAGGAAAAAGAGTGGTGAATAAAAAAACAAGGGATGAATTGTATGCAACGCTGGTACTCATTGTCCTACTTACGACAAACATAAGACCAAAGTTTCTGATGATTACTTACTACTCTGCAGCTACGCCTTTTTCGAACACACTCATCATCGTACTTGACCGAGTTGCGTGTAAAACAATGGCAGTCAGCAGTAGTGAGGCTCTTGTACATCTATATCCACTTGATGATGAATAAAGGCTCTTTTCAAAAAGCATTTTCGATTTCAGCTGACGATGCATCCGACCACGAGAGAAAATCTTTTCTCAACGACACACACGCGTCACGTTTTGCCTCGATTCGTCGTGCCCTTTTTCGCCCTCAACCACACAATGCAGACTTCTTTCTTCTTCGATTGAGTGCCAAAGAGTGTGTGGCGAATCGATCAGTCTCTCTTTTTTCTTTTTTTTTTTTTTTGACCCATCTGCAAATGACGTTAAATTTGTGAGCAAATCATTTTCGTTTGTTTGCCATTTGCAATACTTAATTGGGTGGTCCCTCTGGTGCATCGTTGCCACGATTCTCCTGCACGCAGAACAAATAGATGATTATCAAACACATTTTCGTTTTTTTCTTTTCCTCCATCGACGTTACAACGGGTCACGATTTCAACATCGTTTCGATATTATCGTAAGAAACGAAAAAAAACATTTTTTTGATTTCGAAAATGTCGAGTTGTTTGTTTTATGTCGTCTGCATTTTCCCTCCAAATAGCTTTGTGCAGGAAAAAGTACGAGCACTTGCAATATCGACAGTGACGAAACGCGTTTCATTGGCTGGTAATGGTGATTTGTCTCTCTACAGTTTATGTGGGCCGATGACACACAAGAATTATTGTTACCGATTTACGATCCATCGAGATGAATTCGCACTTTTTTTTTTTTTTGCAACGTTTTTGGCGACAATTCGTTTTTAATGGCCACGTAAATAACATTTGGTAAATGCTCGTCTGCATTGGACACGACGACGACGACGAAAAGATGTTGAACAATGCAGTCATTCAACAATTGAAGGAGTTTACCTTGGACGATTGCCCAATCTCGAACACACGAAGAAAGGAACCCAAAAAATGTCGTCGACATGAACACAAAACTCGTCATAACAAAAAATGTACTTTTTTTTTGTTCGTTTTTGCATTTTTTTTGTTTCATCTACTCCTTTGCAAACGAAAGAAAAAATTCGGTCTACATGCTTGGACAAGACTGCCCTTAGGCAACTAGCGGATTGGATTGGATTTGACAACGGCGGACAGAGAGAGAAAGGAGGGAGGGAGAGGAAAAATGAAAAAAAAAAAAAAAAGCGGTTCGCGGCCATTTTGGAAAAGCTCTTTGCTTCTTGCCTGTGGGCTTAAGGGGGGGCGAGAGAGAGAAAGGGCCACTTGCTTGGTTCTCCCCGGCTTTGCCAGTACGCCCTTCAGTTTCCAGTCGGACGTCAACGGTGCAGGAGCTCCGCTTTGCTCTCCCGTTCCATTTTCCCTCCCCCGAAAAAAAGAAAGAAAAGTTTCGTGTGGTTCCTAGTGTGTGTGTTTTTTTTCTTCTTTGGCCGACGCGCAAACCTCGAATCGTTTTCTGTTCAAAGTAAAATTCAACTCATCGACGTGTGTTAAATCAGAGAGAGAAAACGTTTTAGAGTTATCGAATCAGTTTTAGGCGAGGAGGTTGTGAGTGAGAAAGAAACAGAAACGAGGAAAAGAAACGGACGCCATTGTTGGTTGGAGCCGTGGTGTTTGAGAGAGAACGGCCCGAGGGTTTGTTCTTTCCTTCTTGAGCCGAGAGGGAAAAAGAGATAAAAAAAAGAGAGGAAAAGAATTCTTCGTTCTCCGTTCTTCAACAAGTGCGTGTGTGTGAGTGTGTGTCTTGCGTGTGTCTGTGTGTTACTGCCAGCCGTTGAAGGATTAAACCGAAATAAAAGAGACCAAAAAAAAAAAAAATTAAGTTTGACGAGGAAAAACAAAAAGTGGATTAAAGAGAATCACTCGAAAATGCTGTGGTGATTTTTGATTTTTCTCTCTTTTTTTTTTCCGTCTTCGTCCACATTCCAAAAGAAGAATCTCAGCCTAAAAACTAATCTTGACTGGAAAACAAAGTCATCGCCATCGACACTGGACTCGGCAGGTAACCAAAAAACAAAATCGAAATCTTTTTCTTTTGTGAATCATCACAAAATAGTTGAGAAAATGGGTTGGTCGTGCCGACATTGCCGCCCTTTTTATCATATATTTTGATCGATGATGATCAACTGGTAGTACATAGTATCACACACACAACAACTTTGACTTGGACACCCAATTTGCATCGGCCAATGACTTTGGTTTTTTTTTTCTTCTCCTTTTTTTGGACTCTTGAAAAATCTATGTTTTATGAGCCAGCTGGTCGGCAAGAAATTTGAATAAACATTACTACACATTCCTGATTTAACAAAATACTCGAAGCGGCCATTTCGAACGCCCTTAAGCTTTTTGACACTTTTGGATTCGTCATCACTCTGTTGAAAAAAAAAAACGTGGAACGTCACAAAATGATTTGGAAAAGTCTTAAAAGAAACGGAATGGAGAAAAATTGTGTTTTTTGTGAAAATGGGTGGGGAGTGTAGTAATTACAAACCTCGTAGTCTCCTTCAGTCACCGCTTTTTCGTCCAAGAAAATCATCTTTTTCTTTCAACCTCAATTTGGCTTCTCACCCCCTCAATGTTTTTTTTGTTTTTTTCTTGCCTTTGCCTTCAAAAAGATAAAGTGGGGGTAGAGAAGAAAAACAAAAAGTTGATTGGATCTTTCCTGTCCATTCAATTATTTTTACTTTCTTCCGTAAAATGTTTTGCGGTGTTTTTCTTTTCTTTTTCTCTCTCTTCTTTCGCATCAACCACCAGCGTCCGTGATGATGACTATACTTTGAGGGTTTTCTTCTTTCTTTCACGTTTTTACGACGCTTTGTCTGTTTAATGCTCTCCTCTTTCTGAAGAGGCAAAGAAAGGGCTAAGAGAAAAGCCAATAAAAAAAAACGGAGGTGGAACATTTGAACAGTTGAACGACATTTTGGTCCCAACAAAAGAGAAAACACACAAACTACTAATCACTAAAGCTGCTTTTATTGATGTGTTTGAAGAAAGATGAACTAGGCCTGCCTATGTAATTAGTTTGGAGAATGTTTGAAACAAAGAGGAATGATTTTGTTGTTGTTGTTGTTGTTCATCACGGCCTATGTTTTAACGCGTATTTCTCTTTCACAGGAAGGATTATTTGATTTTGACGAGGGCAAGGAGGCAAGAAAGAGAACGTCATGGCGCTCTTGTCTCGCTGTGGTTGGTGGTTTTCATCATCCTCGTCGATATTATTATTCGTCTGGACTTTGATTGTCTGCCTAAGTCTGACGGCTCAAGCTCGTGCTCCCGCCGGTAAGTTCCTTTCTTTTTTCTTTTTTTTTTTTTTACTGACTCGCCCTTTTAGACATACACACACACACCAACTTCCATATCCGTAGCTCTCTTAAGCTTCTATTGGGCGCTAGCACAATAGTTTGTCAACGACGATCCTCTCTCTCTCTGTGTCTCACCCCCCATCGTCAAACTTTTCTCTCTTAATGAGCTCTATATCTAACAGGAGGACTTTACGTCTCCTTCGTGTTCTCTCTTAAAGTTTTCTTTTGTGGTTGTTCCACAGCCTCACTCTCTCTCGGCTCCGACCCGAAATTGAAATACCCCCAACCAACCTCCATTGATTGGCTCAATAGACATCGCCTTTTCAAAGAAGAAATCCCTTTTAATTACCCTCCGCTTTTTTTTAAGGCTCCGCATTCAAAACTCTCTCAATAAAAACGGTGGTTTCTATTCCAACGTTGTTTTTTTTACGACATTGCGAGACTTGTATTTTGGATAGCATTTTCCTGGCCGAAAAACAAACTCTTGTGGAACTCGATGGTTGTATCGAATGTGGCGGGGGATATTTCATCGATGCCAGTCCAATAACTCTTCCTTTTTCTTCTTTCCCGATTTCTTTTCGTCGTCTGAACGGAAATGATAAGCAACGATCGATTGATGAAGAAGAAATTGTTGTGTTGGTGTTGTGGGTCTTTTTCCTGTAAATTTACGATTATCGATGCCGCCTTCGAAAAAAAAAAGAAGAAAGAAAAACAAAAGCGTCTTCCTGGAAAGAAAAGAGAGAGACACATCCATCTCCTTATCTCGTTGTATTTTCGGTCTGCTGTGTCCACGTGACATTCCAGGGAGAAGAGAGGAGTCAGTGCCTCTGTCACAGTCGGGTTGTTGGTCGAGCAACTTTGGGAGGGATTTATGTCTTTTGGCGTGTGTGACGACTGTCTTGTTTCTTGGATCTTTGGAACCTTTTCTTCTTCTCCCTCCGCCCCGAAACACACACGACAATATCCAGGTTGTAAAAATGTCTCTCCTCTTTTCGAAAAAGAAAACCCTTGAAAGGAATGCGTCTTCCCTTTTGGATCCCTCACTAAAAATCAACGACACATAGAGCAACCAGATCTCTCTCTCTCTCTCTCACTTTAAATAAGGGCATACATCGACGGTAAACCAGCCTTTTTCAAACACACATTTTTTTTTTTTTTATTGATTTTGAAGATTTTTCTTTTTTCTTTGAGGGGACCTGTGCAACAAGGAGACTTGATCCTTATGACCTTCTTTTTTTTATTGCTCCCCCTTTTTTTTTTTTTGTCTTCCGGGGGTCCAGTTGTGGAGGAGGTCTGCTATTGACCAGGGGAGGTAGAAAAACAACTGTATCGCTTTTTGGGTGTAGGCACACATCACGTTCATATTTTTTTTTTTGTTTGGTAAAGAAAAAAAAAAAAGAAGTTTGACCACGCGCGGTAGTTCCGGTTGTCCAATTTCGTTCCAATGTCGAAATTTGTGGGATGACTCCTGTTGGGGTGTTGGGTGTAACCGCCCCTCATCATGACCGAAGGAAAAGACGCATAAAAAAAAGAGGAGCTTTTTAAATGACGTTCCATCCGGTTTTTCGTATCGCGGAGGCCATCGGTCGCCTTAATCAGTGTGCCAAGTTCCAGCTGGATGTGTCTGGAACAAAAAAAAAACGAAACATGTCAAGCTTGATGCAAAAAGGATGGCAGAGTGTTGATTGAAAAATTCCTGATGATGTACAGCCAAAGAGTTTCGAAACCGTGTTGCAGACTGGGATGGGACACAGAGCGAAGCTATCGTCCTACCAATGGCGTATTTATTTTTCTTTGGTGAACAAAAAAAGAGAAGAAGAGTGGGCGAGTCGTGTGTGAGTAATGGATCCGTCGTGAGCCTTCTTCTTCTTCTTCTGCATCACTTGATGTTCACGGTCAATTTGGTTCCTTTTTTCTGTTGAGGATTCACACCTGTCCCCTTCTGGATAAGAGAAAAAAAAAGGGAGGACACCGTGGCAGATGGGCAAGGGATCCAGCCCATCTATCCACACCTTTCTTTCTCGAGACACGTTTGCGTTCAATTTCAAGCGTTTTTTTTTTTCCTCTCGATACTTTTCTATTGTCAACTTTGATATCGAATGACGCTACCCGTCCTCCCCACTCGTGTGTCTCGGGGTATGATTGTTTTTTCTTCCTTCTCTTTTTTTAGCTTAAACACGTCTTCTCATCCTTCTTCTTCAATGTATACATTATATGTGTGTGTGCTCGTGTTTGTTGACACACAATCATTCCCTCTCTCCCTCACCTTTTCCTTTTTTTTTTTTTTTTTTTTGCGTTCGGATATTGTTTCCCTCTCACCGAACGTCGTCGTCGATATAGACTTTCTAGAATCAACATTGACGAGAGGGATAAATAAATAAAGAAGAAAGAGAAAACCTGATGTGGGGGGGGGGGGTTGGCACACACGAGAGTCGTGTTTGCGTGAGAGGGGGGTAGTGGGTGAATCCCGTCACCAACAGAAGACTGGTACTAGATGGCCTCTACAGCCTTGAGGGACAGAGTGTTGTTGTGTAGTCGAAGTTGCTCATTACTTTTATATCACAGGGGTAGCCGACCGTCTAAATCCCTTCGTCCTCCACGTCTCACTACGACGCCGTTTGGGCCCGTCGTCGATTATTAATGTTTGTGTCTGTATTGAACGGGGATATAGAAAAGCAAGGGGGAGGGCGGGGGGTTGAATAAAAAAATATGTATATATAAAAAGAGGGAAATGTAAAGGACGGGTGGGGTTGTCGTTTGGATCGATCCCGAAAATAATCCCCCCAGCTTTTAATAGCCCAGTGTGTGTATGTGTGTGCCATTTAGAGTTTCTCTTCTTTTTAATAATATCCAACATATCCCTCGAGAAATGAAGGAAAGAAAAGATTTTTTTTTTCTTTCCTTTTTTTTCTTGTGTGTATTTTTACCCGAGTCGATCGATTTTTTTTGTGTGTGTGTGTGTGAAAAGAGTTGGTTGCTGATGGAGGGAATATGAGGGACATGCTAAAGACGAGCAACACACGGAGGAACGATTTTCTCTCTTCAGTTTGTGAGGGCGAAATGGAAAAAAAGACGACACAACAACACACTAGAAAAGAAAAGAACAGGAGAAAAAAAAATGGATACTTTGACCCTCCGCCAGCTTCGCGGCAATAAACACATCCATCTCTGTCAAACACACATATACACACACACACACACACAGTGCCCAAGTCTCAGCCAAGAGGCCCAGGCCAGACGGTCCTCTCTCTCTCTGCTTTTGTTGTGTGTGTGTGTGTGTGTAGTGTGTCCAAAAAGGACGTTATAAGGGTAGGAATAGAGAGTCTGGAATGTAGCAAACACAACCTCTCCCCTCTTTTTCATCTTCATTCGAAGCGACCAGTTTCAGAGTCCTCTAGCGGCTGGATGCGTTTTCAAGACTAGTTGTTGTTGTTGTTGTTGTCGCCGGAGCAACTGTAGTGCGCGCCCCTCCCGTCCGTGTCGATTAATAGCCAAAGCGAAGAGAATGAGGGAAGAAAAGGGAGAGTTTGGCCGAGTGTAACCGTGACGGATGCGCGGATCTATTGTGTATTCGTCTTGTACAGAGAGCCGCGTCCGGCTGCCCGGCTTACGAGGGAAGGGGGGGGGGGGAGGAGGAGGAAGAATAAAAACTGAGCTATAAGGGGCTATTCGATTAGATTGTTGTTATGTACACATGGCGACTGTGAAGGGGCTTTCTTTCTTCGTTTTTTTTTTCTAATATGATGTGCGTGGTGTAGGAGGGGAAGAGATGCAAGAGGGGTAGGAAGGGAGGGGGGGGATATCCATTAAGATGTAGTATAAGGGTTGGGTCTGCGATTTTCAATCAATGTGCCTCTTGGTCTAAAAGTCCCTCTTTTATACGTTGGGCATCAATTGCATTAGTTTGGTGTACCAGTCGCGAATCATAATAATCAAAGGGTAGAAAATATGCCCAATCAAGTGCGCAATCCTCTTTTGTTGCCTTTCCCCCCTTTTGTGTCTGTTTTCGCTTTACAAGTCGAGAGATAGATCTGTGTGTCGCAAATAGAGTTTTGTTCCCGCTGTCGTCGTCGTCGTCGTCGTTGGGAAATGGAAAACAAATTAAAAATAGATTGTGTCATCCCTCCCGTCTTCTCATCGTACACACAGATTTCCTCCCCTTTTGTCTCCTTCAACAGAAAAAAACATTCCGCCGTCAAAAGAACTTTTTTTCTGGCTGGTTGACTTGACATTCTTTTTGTGTGTGTGTGTGTGTGTGTGTGTGTGTGTGTGTGTGTGTGTGTTCATCTTTTTGCTGTAAATGGGTGTAGAAAACAAAAAGAAAAAAAAAATGAAAAAAGACGAAATCTGTTTCGTTCATGAAAGAGACACAAAGATGTTGGCTTGTCGTCTGCGCATCGTTGCCCATGCTCTTTCACCCCTTTTTTTTTTTTTTTTTCTTCTTCTACTTCTAAAAAGAGGGAAAAAAGACCATAATTCGAATTCTTTGAAACGACTTCGTTTTGTTGGTACTGCGTGGTGGCTTGTTTTGTTCTACGCCTCCCCCCCCCCCCCCCCCCACCCTAAGAATAGCATTCGACGAGATGAAATCAAAGTTTTTTACTTGGAACGCAGAAGCGATTGAAGATTTTTTTTTTTTTTTGCCTTTTGTTCGATACACTGTTGCCATAGCAACTAGCCTCTTTCCTATTACGACTGCCATTACGACTCGATCGCGTCTCCTCCTCCCCCTCCTCTTTGCACTACCCCCGAATCGATACGACGCAGACAGGACGCAGTGGAATAAAGAGTCTCTCCTTTCACAACGGGATACAATTTGCTGGATGTATTTCTTTCTCGTTATAGCAGACGAGTCTCAACTCTTTTCAGGGCCTTTTTTTTTTTTTCTACTTCGTTCTTTCCTTTCTTATTGTAATATTTACATTTTTTTGGTAAAGAAGAAAAAAAAGGAAATGGTCTGGAGGGGAGGTGAGATGCTGAGATTTTTCTACCCAGGGGTTTGTGGAGCTCCTCACTGTGGCGTCCATTTGATGATGAACTCTGAACCCTGGAAAGAAATGCTTCGCATCTTCTTTTGCTTTTTAATAATTCTACCTACATTTCTTTCTTTTTCGCTGTGCGCCTCTCTTTTTCTCACCTTTTGGGACGGTGCTCCGCTGCGAGACCCAAACGGTTGTAGTAGTTTGAAGACATGGGGAGAGGCTCTTCTTAATGTGCGTGTGTGTGTGTGTGTGTGTGTGGGGAAATTTTCTTTTTTTTTTTTTTTTTTTCTCTCTCCTGAACACAAAGAATTTCTTTGTAACGGGCCGAATGAGAGAGAGAACGAGAAAGATAGAAAAAGGATGTTATTCTTTTAAGCGTTGGGTTCGGTTGTAGATGCGCATTTTGGTGCGACAAGCGAAACAGCGCAGCAGCCGAGATCCGCAATGTTACGTGTCTCTTTTTCCTAATCCCGACGTGTCACGACGACTGCCGTTATTTCACGTACGACTTGTTGTGTGTCTATGTTGATAGTAGCCATTGATTCTGTTGGCGAGTCTCTTTTTCCCCTTAGATTTCTTTGTATATTTAAATGGAAATCTGAAGAAGAAGAAGATAAGATCTGGGGCCTCTTGAGGAGGGGGGAAGGGGGAGAGAAATCCCAGGCGGTGTTAGAGGGGGGTTGAGAGATGTCAAAAAGTCTCTTCCCACCAACGATATTCTCCTTCCCCTCCTATATGTTTTACCTGTAGAAGAAAAGAGCCGACTCGAGTCCGAGAAATTGAGGTAGCCCGTCATCTTTTTCTTAGGTCTTTTTTTTTTTTTTTTTTTTTCCTGACTTCCATGGGAAAGACGAACATTCTTTATAGTCGTTTGATAGGGGATTTGGAAAGGGAAAAAAAAAAAGGAACATTAGAATATGATGTATTAAAGAAGGAGAGAGAGAGAGAGAAAAAGAAAAGATGAAAATGGCTTTTCGCTTAATACCCTGTAATAATGATTATCTATCGCCTAGGCAGAGGAAGAGCGAGGCTGTTCATTTCACGCGCGTGATGTTAATGAAGTCATTAGTTAGTCCTTTTTTTTTTTCTTACTTCGTGAGAGAAAAGTCGGCATGAAAAACACGAGAGTCGATTTGCATCCCACTATCCAAATCGATAGACACTCGTACAAGTACACAATGCGCCGTCGCCATCGTCGATGTTCTTTTGTTTCTGGCCGGGACAAGAAAGAAAAAGTACACGTTTTATTTTCCCAAACACGCAACGCCAAAATTCACACAGAAAAAAAAAAGGGGGACGTGAATGTGTTGTTTTCTCTCGCCCGCTAAAATTAAAGTTGAAGTTTTGAAACAAGACGATTGAATGTGAGATTCCGTTAGCAACGTCTTTGGTGGCAAAGCCCAAACTTTTCTCTCACTCGTTCATTTTGCGTGACGTGCACTCTGTTGAAAAAACACGGAGCAATGAAAACTACATTCGTATATCATTTTTTTTTTTGTTGAAGAAAAAACGTTTGACCTACAAAGTAGTTGACGATGTATGGCATCCGGCGACTGACACTAAAATTGTCTCTTTTTTTTTAAATTTCAGTTGAAGGGGGGGTTTCGTTTCAATTTTTGTTCTATTCAAATGTCTTGTATCCCTGTCGCTTATTTTTTCTTGTTGAGGTCAAAATGCCAAACCGATGACGACTACGACACTCTAACGGGGCATGTGACAACAACAACAAGATTCTTTTTCTTTTTTTTTTTTTCCTTTTCCCTTTTACGATTTGGTGTGTGGGGGGGGGATTTGAAATAAAGTGAGCGAGAGAGAACATGTCGTTTTGAATCAGACCTTCAATCGAACGGACATTTAAAAAAAAAAGAAAGAGAAGAAACGCTTATAATATGACGGGGATGGAAGTCAATGATGGGGCACGACTTGCAAGAGGAAACTTTGTTGGAGGATCAAAAATGGCGGCTCTATAGACGGCCAGGGAGGAAACCCTGGGAGGTCTAAGAACCCGCCTCTTTTTACATGTTATTTTATTTCATTCTTTTCGTATGGGAGGGAAAAGGAGGCGGTGTGTTGGAGAATCACGGGGATGCAACACAAAAATGAAAGGGGAAAAAGAAGGAGAAGAAGAGTTTTATTTTTTTTTTGTTCAACATTTTCGGAACAAGAAAAGAATATCTAGTCGAGCGCGTTAACGTCATCCGATCATCCCTTTTCTTCTCCTTCTTACCTGTCGAGTTGCTCCGTTGGGTTTTTTCGATTCCAAAAGTTCTTCTTCGTTTTTTTATTTTTTTTAATGGTTGATCGAGTGAGGCGCCACTGATTACATAAATTTCAAATTCTGTTGAAGAAGAAAAAAGAGGGGGGGGGAGAGAGAAGTGTAGAATTTATTTTTATCGTTTTTTTCATGTTGGCAGAGAAAAGTCACGCTGGACCGTGACTTTGAATCGTTTTTTTGTTTTCAGTGAGGGGAAATAAAAAAGAAAAAAAAAAAAAAAAGAGTTGACACATGTAAGAAAATGGCTGGACGAAAAGAAGAAAATCAAATAAGAAAATCAAAAGAAAACTAGTCTCTCTCTCTTGTCTTTATTTTATTGCGTTTTATAGCGCAATAACAACTGGATAAGGAAGGAAAGGGAAATAAAAGCCGGCCCGAAAGGTGCGAATTGTGACACGCCCATCGACACAAAAGAGCCACACACCTTGTGTACGTGTCCAACTCGAAATTAGCATACGTATTTCTCATTGGCGAGCGAAGAGGAGGAAGGGGGGGGGGAGGCAGCCGAGCGTTGAAACTTTTTTTTTGCCGTTATCTTCTTGGCCAACATCACCTGTGGCTCGGATGATCTTTTCTCGTGTGACGGTGACAAAAACCCGTTTGCAAATTTCCTTTTTTTTTTTTTTTTTGATAGTTCGGGGAGGGAGGTTTATAAGGAGCTCGTGAGTGTCCGTTCTCACACGAAATATAGACACCCGTTGCTGACGTCTGTTTGACTTTAAGCTTCCGCAGCGAGAGACACTTTGTACGAGCAATCGGATGGTCAGCAGTGGATTATATTATACAACTGCCTCTCTCTCTCTCTCTCTCTCTTTGGTTTTACGATTTCCTTTTGTTTGATGTCCGTGTCACAGAGGCACGAGAAACAAAAAGAAAAGCCCATTTTTGTTGTTTTTTATTTATAAACGTAATATATTTATTTCTGGAGAAGAAAAAAAAAAAAAAAAAAAAAAAAGTGAAGAAGAAGAAGAGGAAGACAAATAGTTTGGCGGCTTTTCGACCATCATCATTCGTATCACGCTCGGGTTATCAAACTGAGAATAAAGGGAGGAGGGAGGAACGACTTGACTTTGAATTGTCGGCTAGTCTTTTGATATACAAATGTATAACTTTTCTCTCCCTTGAAAGAAGAAGAAGAAGAAGAAGAAGAAAAATTCAATGATTTGATGGATCGCTCTAGCGTGCGCCCTTGTATCTTCAGGCGCCGCGCTCTCTCTCTCTCTGGGAAAGAAATAAAGGTGGAAGGAAAACAAAACAAAATATGAAAGAAGACGAAAAAGCCTTTGGCTATTTTCGGCAATCACAGCGCACCGGGGTTGGGTGGTAGAACTCGGTTTTTGTCTATGGCCTCGATGGCACGCAATTCGGGAGCGCTCTAAGCCTGGGCCGACTGTAGTCAATTACTTGATTGATGTTTTCAAATGAAAAAAAAAAGAAAGGTTGAAGAAAAAAAAAAAGCGCGAGAAATAGTTGAAAAGAGGGTTTACTGGAAAAACGTACAACAATTGTAATAAGTATAATGACAAGTGTTTCAATGCGGATCTTCTTTCTCTCGGTGCTGATGATGATGATGGGTCGGCACGAAGGGTGATGATGACAGCCCTCCGCCGCCGATGGTTAGATCAGACCCGCCCCACAACTGTTGCGCGCACATCATTTTTTTATTTATTTATTTTTTTTTTTTTTTCTACTCACTTTGAAGGAGGCATTTCTCATCGAAAGAAAATAGCTCAAGAAGAAAATGAATTTTCAATTTGACACTTGATCGACTTTGTAATAGGAAAAACTGGCCTACACCGCCACGACAAGGTCCGCCTAGACATCGTCGTCTTTTGGGGGGTAAAAAAAAAAAAAAAAAAATCATCCCCGATTGGGGGACGTGTTATTCTTTTATTCCTTAACCCCTGAACAAAATCAAATTCGACACACAGGGGGGGGTCCAACTATTTTATTTTTTTTTCTTTTCCCTTTTAAAAAACATTATTTATAAATATATATATCTATTTTTTTATTAGATAACTTTTTTTTCTTTGTAAAAAGGGCAGGCTCTCTCAACGGGCGGTAAGGCCCCCCCCCCCTTTTTTTTTATCCCCCCCCCCCCACCCGAAAAAAAAAAAAAATACTCTGAAAAATTTTTCTTGTGTTCGCTTCTTTTCTCTAAGCGTGTCGTCGTAATTCGTGTTTCCCCTCCCTGCTGGCCGTCCATCCGGCCACACACACATAAAATTCACAGCCGCTCAAATGAAAAAACAAAAAAAAAAATTTATTTTATTTTTTTTTTTTTTTATATCTGCCTTCCTCCATTCAAAAATTGTAACTCTTTTGTTTCATGACATCCGTTTTCTTTTTTGTTTTTGAAAAAAAAAAATGCAACAGGTGACCAGAGAAAGTACCGGACGGCGTACGCGTGCGAAGGGTCCATGTTGACGTTGTCTTGCAGCGACAACAACGAGGTGATCAACCTGCTGCGGGCCAACTACGGCCGTTTCTCCATCACCATCTGCAACGAGCACGGCGACACGGACTGGTCCGTCAACTGCATGTCGCATCGTTCTCTACGCGCCCTACACTCCAAGTAAGTGCCATCTCTCTTTTTTTTTTCTCTTTTGTTTCTCTCTTTTGATTCGGATTGGTGATGCCTTGACGCCTTTTTGCTGTGTTTTTTTTTTTTCTTCACCAATCTGATGGAGAGAGAAAATAAGTTTTGAAAAAAGGGCAGCCGTGACCAAGAAAAAGAGAGAACCGGTTCTTTTGTGCGTGTGTGTCTGTGTGACTTTGGTTGAGAAAAAGAAGAAGAAGAAGAAGAAGAAGAGAGTCGTGTTGGGTTCTTCGACCTTCTTTTGCTTCTTTTTTCCCATTTGGCCCCAGAGGCGAGACATGTTGAAGAGGTGGAGGAAGAGGAGAGAAAGAGAGAAAGAGGAAGGATGATAATCAAAAAAACGAAAAAAAAAAAAATAAAGAAAGAACAAAAAAAAGAAAAAAATAGTGCTCCGTGCAAAGCTCTCTTGGCACGGCAGCCAGATCTAATCACGACCGGCATTGTGTGTTATTTATTTCTAAACCTTTTATTTACCATTTTCTTTTCTCTCTCTCTTTCCCCCCCCCCTTTTTTTTTTTTTTTATCTCGTGATTATGCATAGATGCAATCAGCAGACTAATTGCAGCATTCTGGCCAGCACCAACGTCTTCGGAGATCCGTGCCCAGGCACGCTCAAGTACCTCGAAGCCCACTATCAATGCGTTCCAGGTAGGTTGGCTGGCCCCTCTTCTATTGTTGTCGTTCTATTACAAGACACCAATTTGCCACCCCCCACCCCCCAACAAAAACGGTCAATCAACGTTTTTTTGTTTTTTTTGGCGGGTGTAGGTGTAGGCTTTTCAAATGGCCATCATTGTCTAATGAATTTCTCTTTTTCCATTGTTTTTTTTTTTTTTTTTGCATCCCATTTTATAGCGACGCCCACATCTTCGACAGCCAGGCCGAGGCCGCCTTGGTTCAGCTCGGTCGGACCGTCCATCTGGAACACGTTGGGCTTGCAAAATGCCTCGTCGACGACGACGACGACGACCACATCCAATCCGATGGTGTTGTCGACGTCGACCGAACAAGCCGAGATAGTCCCCGCGGTCGTCGGCAACGCGACGTCGCAATTGTCGACAACGGCCATTTTGGAACAGGGCAACGGCACGTCCACCGCGTCCGCTGCAGTGACGACGAGTTCGACCACCGGCAAGCCGTCAACCACGACGACGACGACATCGACGACAACTCCATTGCCTAATCTCTTAGTGGAACTGACGGAAGTCACAGTGCTCGTCCCCGATTTCCCCGGCCGTCGTCCGCAATCTTCTTCCTCGTCGTCCACTCCGCTACCGCCGACCACCTCGACGCTGTCCATTTCCGGTTTCGAAGACGATCAAGATCTCGTCGGACTGGACGACGTCGTCGTTGGCGTCGACAAAGAAAACGGACACGATCTAAATGGCGATCTCATTACCACTCCCGGTTCCAGTACGACCGGTAAGCTTATAGCCTCCGCCATCTTTGTTGTTACTGAGAAATTCGTTTTTTTTTCTTTCTTCGCGCTTCCTTGGGGTACATTATTTTTTAAAAAGGAAAACAAAAAAAAAAAAAGAAAAGGGTAAAGAAGTTTTCGTGACGAGAGGGCGTGTTCCAGTACACCTATTATGATTCTATTCTGATTAGTTGCCTCCCCATTTGTGGATGAAAAACACCGCCACCTTAGATTGTTCGCCTGGGCATTTCGTTTTTGTTTTTTTTTTTATTTCCAACAAATTTCGTTTCTCCCCCCCCCCCCTTCTCTTCCACAACGGCGGCTCGCGCTTAGATAACAATAATTGCATTTTTTTTTTCCCTCCTCCGAATGAGAAAGAAAGAGAGAGAGAGAGTCTTTTGATTCATTCGGCAGACAGCAGCAGCAGCAGCTCATACAACGAACCATATTGGGACTGATGCGCATTTTCCTTTTCTTTTCTTTTTTTTTTTTTTTTTTTTTTTCATTTCTTTTTACTCGAGCTCTCTCTCTGGCTCTATCTTTCCTCTTTTCTTTTTATAGTATCTTTTCTATGTGTGTATGCCTACGAGTGTCTGCCGTGAGTGTGTGTCCGGCTGATGTCAGACACACATATACAGAAGTAGAGAGGAAAATAAAATAAAAAAAAGGAACAGGGGCGGCGAAGGGAAATAAAAAGAAGAAGAAGAACGTGTCACGGTTCATGGCGATGGCGTGAATAGAATCGGTCGCAGGGAATAGGAAAAAGAAAAAAAAAAAAAAAAAAAAAAAGGGAGGCGACACACACGGGACAAGAGCCTCGAGTTATGAACCTACACACACAGAATGGAAAGAAGGGGGGGGGGGGGGAATGAAATAAGATAAATAAATGAAAACAGAGGATGAGACAGGAGAAAAGATCTCGTAGAAGCGTCGCGTTTCTCAGCAAGACACAATGGCACCTCGTTCATAAAAATGTACAAGAATTTAACGAACAACTTGATTTAACATCTTTTTTCTTTTCTGTTCAATTTCATGACGAAAAAAAAACAAACAAAACAAAACAAAACAAAACAAAACAAAAACAGCTGCCAGTAGTTCGAGACCGAAAAGCTCTTCAGACCACAAATCACAGCGGCCACCTGGTGGCGTTGATCACAACATGTACTGCCAGCCGGCCGTTACGCGAGGATTGTACTGGAACTGGACCCGAAGTGGCGACCAAGTCGTTCAACCTTGCCCCGGAGGTGCGACCGGCTACGCCAGATGGTTCTGTTCGGCCGGCCAAGGAGCCGCAGCGTCGGCCGCTTGGTATCCATCGTCGCCCGATCTCAGCGAGTGCAAGTCGGTTTGGTTGACGAGCCTGGACTCGCGGATCGGCGAAGGCGACTCGATCATTTCCATCGCCAACGATTTGGCCCAAGTGACGCATTCCAAGACGCTCTACGGCGGCGACATGATGGCCGCCGCCCGTCTACTCCGACAAATGGCCCTGAAGATGGCCGCCGACCTGCAGGCATTCCCCGACTGGAGACAGCGCGAAGCCATCGTCACGGAGCTGGTGCAGAGCGTCGTCAGGGCCGGCTCCAGCCTCCTCGGATCGGCCCAGTCTCTGGCGTGGAGGGATCTCGGTCTCACCACGCCACCCATCGGAGCCGGAACAACAACAACAGCAGCAGTAGCGGTAGCGCTACCGCCACAAGCACCGTCGGCTACCCTAAATTCCGCATCGTCTTCTTCGTCTGCGGATGCCGATGAAGTGGCATCCGTGGATCCGCATTACTACGCCACTCAACAGAGGGATCAGCACGCCAGAACGACGGCCACGGCCCTGCTCACCGGACTCGAGGAGAACGCCTTCTTGCTGGCCAACACCATCTCGCGGCAGAAATCCGTTTTCCAGTCATTCGACAATATCCTCATGTCCGTCCGAGTGCTGGACATGAGGAACATCAACGAGCTGACGTTCCCCTCGGCCGAGGAGCTTCAAGTTTGGAAATCGAAAGAGGACTGGATCACTCTGCCCGCCGAGGCCCTGCTGGAGAACAGCGACAACGGCCTCGTCCGCGTCGTCTTGTTCGCCTATGAGCACATGGAGGACATTCTGAGCCCGACCAGCATGAACCATCAGCTACACAATCATCACCACTCGCACCGCGATCAGGCGACCGCGACCGGTTCCGGTTCCGTTTCCTCTCCCAACCGCCAACAACAACAACAACAACATCAGCAGCAGCAGCAGCAGCAGCAGCAGCAGCAGCAGTTTGGCCATTATTCGGAGCAGTACAATGCCACCCGCATCGTCAACTCTCGGGTGATTTCCGCCTCGCTGGGCAAGGGCCGTCACATCCAGCTGCCGCAGCCGGTGACGATCCGCTTCCAGCATCTGCGCCAGGATAACGTTTCCAATCCGACGTGCGTCTTCTGGGACTACACCATCAGCGGATGGTCGGACGAAGGCTGCAGGGTGCTGGCCACCAACCGGACGCACACCCAGTGCCGATGCGACCACTTGACCAACTTCGCCGTATTGATGGATCTCCACTCGACTCCGCTGACGTCGCTCCACCAGAGGGCTTTGGCCACCATCACCTACATCGGCTGCAGCATCTCGATCGTCTGCCTGGCCCTGGCCGTCGCCGTCTTCACCCTGTGCCACCGCCAGCTCAAGTCGGACCGGAACACGATCCACAAGAACCTCTGCCTCTGTCTCTTGCTGGCCGAGATCGTCTTTCTCTCGGGCATCAACGCGACGCACGACAGGATCGTCTGCGGCCTAGTTGCCGGCCTCCTCCACTTTTTCTTCCTCTGCGCCTTCATGTGGATGCTCCTGGAAGGATTCCAGCTCTACGTCATGCTGGTCGAGGTCTTTGAGTCGGACAAGTCGCGCGTCAAGTGGTATTACCTCTGCGGATACGGAGTGCCCGTCCTCATCGACGCCGTCTCCTCGGTCGTCGATCCCTTCAGCTACGGCACTCTGGATTACTGCTGGCTCAGGGCCGACAACTACTTCATCTTTAGCTTTGTCGGGCCGGTCATTCTCATCCTCGCTGTAAGTTCTTGATTGATGAAATGTGTGAACTTTCTTTTTTTTTTTTTTTTTTTTTTTTTTTTTGAGACTTTTTAATTAACTTTTTTTTTTTTTTTTTTTCTGTTACGTTTGCCGACGCATGAAACAGGCCAATTTCGTCTTCTTGGGACTGGCTATTTGGGTCATGTACCGCCATCAGACCACGTCAGCTGTCATGAAGAGTAAAGAGCAATCGCGTCTGACTAACGCCAGGTACATTTCATTTTTGAAAATCTTGCAATTTGTAAACGTCACTCAATCCTCTTTTCTTTTTTTTTTTATTTTTATTTCCACCTCTATCAAAAAAAAAAAAAAAAAAAAAAATATTCAACAGGGTTTGGATCCGTGGATCGTTCATCTTGGTGTTCCTCTTGGGTTTGACGTGGACTTTTGGTCTTCTCTACTTGAGCGAGTCGACTGTGGCCATGGCCTACGTCTTCACCATCCTCAACAGTTTCCAGGGCGTCTTCATCTTCTTCTTCCACTGCTTCCAAAACGAGCAGGTCCGCAAGGACGTCTACAAGGCCCTACACCGGCACGGATGCTTGCCGTCCAGCTGCCTGGCCGGCAACTCGTCATCGTCCAGCACGTCGGCCACGTCGCCCAGCACCGGAGGCAAAGACAATCAGACCATTTTCTACGGATCGAGCGGTGCCACCTCTGCCGGCGCCACTCTGACGGCCAGCGACGCTCTGACCACAGCCACTGTAAGTTAACGTTGATTGATTTCGATTAACTGATGCATGACTGGTCCGCCCTTTTTTTTTTTTTTTTTTTTTTTTTTTTTTTTTTTTTTTTTTTGAAATTTTCCCTTGCAAGATTCGAAACTAGTAAAGAGAGACGTGAATGATTAATCGTTTTTGTTTTTGATTATGTTTTTGATGAATGCAGTACATGCCCCAGCCGTGGAGAGGTCCCGCCGACGTGACCCTGGTTGCCCCCCAGCTCAGCAACAACAACAGCAGCATGCGACTCAACAACACCAAGAACAGCCAATTGCGATCCAGCGCTCGAACACTCAAACAGCAGCCAATCATCAACTCACCTCACGAACTCGAGGTAAATTCATTCGAGCGTTAAACGGTTCGACGTGTGGTTAAACTAATGTGTCCATTTCTGTTCGTCCTTTTAGAATGGATCGTACAAATCGTACGGACGTGATTCTGGCAATGGCAGCTCGGAACAGGATGACTCTTCTCCCCGTCAGCAGCAACTCCGCGCCCAACAGCCGCTGGTTCAGCAACAAGTCCAACTTCAGCAGCAACAACAGGCTTTGCTCCAGCAGCAGCAACAGCAACAGCAACAGCAGCAGCAGCAACAACAACAACAACAACAGCAACAGCAACAACAGCAAGCCAACGGGAGCATGAACCGACCGCGGGGCAACAACTACCCTCATCCGGTGCCCAATCCAGCCCTCGCCGAAGGAGCCGCCATGGACGCCCAGCTGATTGCCCAATTCCGCGACAACACCCGCACCTCTCCGCTCCGACTGGCCCACCACCACCAGCAACACCTGAGGGGATCGAACAAGCGCAGCCGCTCCGCTTCGCCGTGGAACCACACCTACATGGAGATCGATTTGAGAAGAGCCGGAGGAGCCCGCAAAACTTTGGCGGAGGAAGCGGAAGAGGAGAACGGAATGGTGTCGGATCCCGTCTACGAGGAAATCGAGCGCAACGCCGGATGCGGCGGCGGAGATCTCTGTCCGTGCAGCAACAACCAGCAGCACCAGCTCCAGCGCGGCCCGGCCGTCTTGCACTACCAGCAGGCGTCGGACTTGAGCGACGAGGACCGGAGACAGAACAGCAGCGACGTCAGTCGGCAGTCGTCTCGCTCCTACGGCGACAGCCGTCCGTTGATCCCACTGCAGCAGCACCACCACCACAACCACGGGCACCATCACCACCAGTTGAGCAGCCAGAGCCAGCCGGGCGGGACTCACGACCTGTTGACGACCATCAGCTGCGCCTTCAATTCGCCGCACCTGAGGACCAAGCACCGCCATCCGAGTTTGAATCAGTTCGACGCCGCCCAGCATTCGCACCCGGCCATGCCGCCCATCCACATGGGCTTTGAAGGAGCTCCCCATTTCGACGCCGACCGCTACAGCCAGCGGCCCACATTGTACCCTTACGAGCAGGAGACGGGCCTGACGGCTCTCAGCCTCATGAACGGCGAGCGCATCTTTGTGGCCAGTGGTGCCGTGCTGGAGCAGCAACGCAGTCCCGCCATCCAGAGGCCCACTCTGCCATTCACGGAATGCTGAACGCGTTTTCCAAACGACGAAGAAGATGGAAAAAAAAAGGGGAAAAAAAAAAAAAAGGTAATGATCGGAGTTAGAGGAAGAGGGATGTTTGCCATGACCAGAGATGATTCCCACTGGAAAAAAAAAAAAAGAAAATTTCTCATCATGTGATACATAAAAACTTTGCGTATGTAAATAATCAGAGGCAAAGAAGAGAATTTCTCATCTTCTTTCTTTCATTTTTTCTGTTGAAGAAACGGAAAGAAACGAAGAAAAAAAAAAAACAAGATTTATATTTAAACAAGCGTTTTCATTGTCGTTGTCTCCCGTTTCCCCTGAATGTCCTGAGTTGATTGACGTGTTTTTTAGTCAAATTTTATATATATATATATATACACACACACACACAACAAAAACAAGAGAGAAAAAAAAAAAAGAAGCAGAATTATATCATCCCTCGTCTCCCCAAATCTTCTCCCCTCCAATTGACTTGATTATTCCGTGTTATAATTGTGTTTGGCTCCCGTTTACTCCAATTGTGTCGACGAAGAAAAATATTTAACAAAAAAAAATCATTTAACTAAGACGACCCTGCCAACTTGTACTGTTTTCGTGTATAATGTCGATTGCGACGTGCCTGTGTCTATGTTTTCGGTGGGCGCTGTTCGGCTTTGATAAATATGGCGGACTTTTTTTTCTGTTTGTTTTGTTCTTTTTTGTACAAAATTCGAAAATTCCTGAAAATTTGTTTGTTTCTTTGTGTTTGACAAATACACAACTTGGTCTGAACTGTATTTGGTGTTGTGGCGATCTCATTTTTGGTTTCGACGTAAAATGCGTCATTGCCACAACAACCTAATGGCGAGCAGGAAAATCGAAAAAGGAAACAAAAAACGAAAAAGGGAAAGAAACGAAGTCGATTCCTTAAAAAAGAACACCCTGTAGAAAAATTGTGGAGTTTGACGCACAACTGACGGCGTGAAAGAAAAACATCTGTCTGAGAAAAAAAAATTGATTTTCGGCTATATGAGCTATTGGTATTCGAAAAGGCAAATGGCCTGAGTCCTGTCTTTGATTTTCCAAGCCAGCCAAGCCGTTGTCTGGTCTTGGAAAAGGCAAGGGGTCTCATGGCTTCGATTTTTCGAGCCAGCCAAGCCATTTCCTGACCACTGGTTCAGGAGATCGAAAGTAAGTGTTCGTCGAATTTTTCCAAGTCCAGAACTCATTCCTAAAATCACTATAAAAAAAAGTAGAATTAAAATATGTGAAATAGCTCAATGGAAGAGCATCGGCTTCAGAAGCTGAAGGTCTGAGGTTCAATACCCAAAGTCGCCACGACATGCTTTTTTTCACAACTCACCTTTAAATGTCGAAATAACGAAAAATCGCAAAAATTCATTTCTCTCGACCATCGGATCCCTTCCGCCCAGATTTTTTCTGGGCAGGAAATTTCTTCGACCGCTCGTTGGCGGTGAAGCAATATTTTCTAGCCCAGGATTCGAACCACAGACCATAGACATTCTAGGACAGCATGCTACCATTATGCCATAACCATCCTTACATACATAGTTTTAGATTTCGATAGCTATTTAGTTAAGAAATAAAGGAAAAAAAAATTTTTCGCGTAAAAAGTGGGGTAGTATAACTTAAAACATTCCAATAAACTATTTTCTTCAACAAAATAAATTCCTTCTCTTTTCGGATATCGGGGTTTGCAAAAACAAACACGTTATCAAATTTTTAAAACAAACATTGCAAGATAGTTCCACGGTGTTCTTGGATAAGAATTTTGGTTTTGGATTGCTCCAAAATATGACGACGACGTGAACGGACATTGAGTTAACCCCCACTCTCTTCAACTTCTATAAGCAAGGCAGCAAATCCAGGTTTATCGCCGAACTAGATCATAAAATAGACAATAACATGGTAGATAAGTAACAAAAATTACCTAGGTCTAAACTTACTCAGCGCATATCTCAACTAGGAAAAACCCCCACGAGTCAAAGGAGCGCTAAAGCCGTAATCCATTCCGCTCACGCCTGAGACCATCGCTTGCATGAATGGCGGTACATCGGCGTGGGACTAAAAATATGCGTAGGATTATTAATTACGAACACAAGGGCACAGAAATATAGTTAGACGTCAAAACTGGAGCTGATTCTTACCCTGGTTAACAAAGGCACAAACTTTCCAGCGTTTCGTGAAAGGAAGCTTATTGATTTTCCAACATTTCCCAAGCGCCCCGTTCGACCAACACGATGAACATACTCTTCAATATCAGTTGGCAAGTCATAATTTACGACATAGTTTACGCCGGCAATATCTAGGAAAAACAATACAAACAACAAATACGTAAGAAAACGGAAGAAGAAAATAGAAACTATTACCTAAACAACAGGCAGCAGCATTAGTGGCCACGACAATATTGCCAATACCATTCTTGAAGTCACGAAGCGCTTGTTAGCGCTGACTCTGAAGACGATCACCATGGATGCTGGTAGACTAGGCATTTAAAGTTAAAGACACCCTGCCCATTCACAACAGGTTTAATTCTTACTTGTAAGTTGTTATTGCAGAAAAAGGCAGTGACGAAATACGCGGTTTTTTTGTTTTCGACAAAACCGATAGTCTTGGCATCACCGACATCTTGTAAAACTTCGGTTAGCTTTGCTCTCTTACCTCTTTCCGAACACTGAGAAAAACAGCTGTTCAACATCCAGATTGGTCCCACTGGCAATGCCCGTTGTGACGAAGCCAGCACTTGTACTTCATCTGGGAATGTAGTCGAAAACATACGGACAGGACGGATTCCTACAGAGAAACAAACTACAGTAGTAAAATCTAGTACTTAAAAACCATTGAGAACTTACTTTCGGAGGCATCGTAGGCTGGTTGACAATTTTTTCAATATCGAGGCCGAAACCCATATCAAGCATTCGATCAGCTTCGTCCAAAATAAAAAAAAACCTGACCCCCGAGAAGTCAAATACTCCATGGACGAGAAAAGCCTTCAGTAGCCCAGCGGTTGCGACAAGAATATTGCACCCAGCTTCAAGATTTGCCCGCTGATGGCTCGTGACATTTCCTCCATATATAATCACAAACTTTAAAGCCGAATTGCAGGAGAATTTACACGCCACGCGGTGGATTTAAATGGCAACTCGCGAGTGGGTGCGATAATTACAACTTCTGGCTTTTGCAACATGGCGTGAAGCGTACCAGCAACACCTTGTTCTAACAATATGTTCATAACCGGCCAAGTACGCCGCCTACGTGAAAAAATGTGAAATGTTAGATGACTTAATCAACGAATATTACGATGGGGTTATTGAGTATCTTAGATGCAACTGAACCATTTCGTAGTCGCAATCACCGACGTGCCCACTTAAAATTACTTTTCCATCAACTTACCCAGTTCATACCGATCCATTCGAATCAAGTCAGTACGCGGGCATTAAGGTTTCAAAATCACATAGCGTCAATTAATTGGATTACCGTTTTTTCGGAAACTATGACACCACAAGTCATCAAATCTCTTTTGGTCAGAATAACTGCAATCGAGGCTTCTGCGTACAGGTGTTGGTTTTACATAGCCAGAATTCTAATGTTCTGAAGTAACAGTGAGCGCAGGCTGGCTTCGTCAAATGATGTTAAATATTGAGGTACATCTTTTCCTGTAACCTGAAGCAAAACAATGGACATTTTCAAATCATAAAATACAATTTCGAAGGATGGCTTACCTGGAGGACAACTTTATCAAAATTGTTAGAGGTTCCCCACAGATGATGCCCTTAAACAGTCCCTTTACATCACTTGTCACAGCCTCCGGAATGCATTGTTCATGCAGCTTTCTATCTTCAATCAATTCACTTAATGGATTCAGGCCGTTTTTTGAGGTGTGGCCAGCTTTATGACACTAGGGATAAAACAATGAACACTGGAACATAAAATATTTTTGCGAAGATACAACTAACATTTACGTTGTAACCCTTGCTGCAACCACTGCCTCCTCCTTGTGGAAAATGCCTTGCTACATGGCCCTGTTCTCCACACTGTTAAAAATACACACTAAAAATTTGTAAAAAAAAAAAAAAAGAAAAAAAACTAGATATGAGTCTCATATTTACCTTTATACCTACAAGCTCCACCACCTATTCCACACTGTTTAATAACAATGGATTAGCAAGACCACAATGTAATGACCCAAATTGTTTTTGCTTTTGATACCTTATGGCAGGTACGACTTCCCTCACCGCCACCACCTCATGGACAATCCTATGCGAAATGTCCCGTCTGATGGGCAGTTACGAACGCCAGTACAAAAGAAACAAAACTACTTTATGTAAAATTCCTTCTAATACTGGCTGCACAAGTAGAATTGCCAGCGTTCCATTTCACTAGAACATCAATACTTGAACATGAAATGAAAAGTTTAGATTGATATTACGTAGTTGCTAGAAAGTCAGTAAAACAGTTCGACCGTTGTCGATCAAACGAACTACGTCTTTGCGTGCGCTGCACAACGAATAAATTACGCGGAACGTTCTTGGCTGAACATGGGATCGACATGTTTGATTGTTACTTTGTTAGACAGGTCTGGCTTTGTGTGCAAATTCTTTCAGTGCAAATAATATCTGTCGTGATGGTTACAGATCAAGTGTACTTTATAGCCAATCATATTTGATCCAAGATAAACATTTGTATGTGTTTTTCTTGTGTGTGTGCAGTGAACCATATCATTTCGCGTAATCTGGTGGCCGTTAACTTTGTGTGCGTTAGGACGAGATGCATTTTGCCGTCAAGATCGTATTATTTTCTCTGGAAAAATTGTCCGAAATAAAGTAAGATAACAACTAGATTGAGTTTTGAAAATTTTGTGTATTTTAAACTGGCAGAACAGTTTAAAATAGTTGGTCAATCGAAAAATAAAAGGGAGGACAACAAACAAACAAGCAAAGGAATTTTGCTATATACATAACCGAGTGATTGTACAAACCAGAATTGATCATGATAGAGATTCACTGTGCTGGAGAACTCTCTGCGAGCTGATTAATCACCATAATGCTTCGGGGCAAAAATGTCGGCACGTAAAAGTCAGTTACGGATAAGCACTTTTATCGGAGATAAGTGTTGTATCTATATCGTCATTTTACATGCGTCCAAATAGCCACGAAGACATCAATGAATGAAATAAATCAAAGCATCGACAGAGAGTCTTGAATGTGCTGATGAACGGGATGAGACCAATTCTGGGCTGGTGGTAGATTTCTGTACAGTTTTTTATCGAAAACAAAAGATGCCAAACTGCATCGACGTCTAAACTCGAGGCTCTCCTTGAACACCAGGGGCGATGTAAATGTGAGCATCAGGGCCCAAAAGCTCGCGCTGAGCTTTCCAAGCTGCCGAACGCCTCCTGTTGGTATGGATGTTACGTTTTTGCTTCCTTGTTAGAGTGGCGTACCAAGCTGGGTCGACTACTCGGGGTTCAACTTGAACAGAGGGAGCCTCCAGGACAGGTGGAGCATCCAGAGCATCTGAAGCAACCGCCTTCTTCTTCTTCTTGCGATTTCGCTTCTTCTTCTCAGTTCCAGAAACAACTTCAGAAGGAACAGGGGCCTCAGCAGCCGAAGCTACAACGGGAGGCACCACTTCATCCTCATCAGCGGCTTCAACAACCTCTGCAGCAACAGGAAGGTGTTCAATCACCTGTGCAGCATCGACAACTTCCTCAACGGCCTCTACGACAACGACGTCTACGTCAACGACCGGAGCAACTTCAACAAGTTCTGCAATAGCAGGAACTTCACCTACTTCGTCTGGACGGACAATTGCGACTTCAACAGACAAAGCGGCTTCAACATCTGCGGCAACAGGAAGGTCTTCAATCACCTGTGCAGCATCAACATCTTCCTCAACGGCCTCTACGTCAACGACCGGAGCAACTTCAACAACCTCTGCGACAGCAGGAACTTCAACTACTTCGTCTGGAAGCACATTTGCTGCACCAACAGACGAAGCGGCTTCAACGACCTCTGCAGCAAGGACTTCAACAGCCACATCGGGAACTTCCTCAACTGCGTCTTGACATGGAGCGTCTTGAACAGCCTCGGCAGCAGGAACTTCCACGACTTTCGGAGCCTCAATGGATACAGGACTCTTTCGTCCCAGCACAGGTCGAAACGGCTGGCCATAGTGGCTTTGCGGAACAGGTCTGGCACGGAAAGGTTTAGCCAATTCCTGAACGGGGGGAGATGATTTGAAGGACGTCGCACCGGTGACAGTGGGCGATTTCGTCTTCAATTTGGGGCACTGACTCTCCTGGATCGGTTTGCCCTTGGCAGTTGCGGCCGCAGCCGATGGAATTGCTGGCCTCTTGCAGTCAACCTTGGATTGAACGTGCGCAAACTGCTTCTTCACACCTGGAAGCTTTCGAATAGGCGAATTCATTTTCGGAACTTTGCGGGGAAGTTTTCGATACGTGAAATAATAAGACTTGGTAGATTTGCAGAATCGAGTTTGCACTTGGAGAGTATATGAAACTCAGAAAAGCTGCGATGAAAATCCGAGCCGAACGCGTTTCTTAAGTACGATTTGGCCACGTTCGACATGCATTTCAAGTCGCCATCCTGTCTTGATTTCGCGTTTTTTATTGGTATTTGATTGCAAACGCTCTAATTTCTATGTGAAATCAATTGTCTAATGCAGTTACAATTAAAGTTCAATCATTTTCAAAGTCGTGTTCGTTGAGAAAATATATTATTTCATTTTTTAAAAGTATATGTTATTCATAGCTGTGTTGTGACGTGTCGTGTTCAAAATAGCGATTATGCGGAACATGTATTCATCGTATCATGGTGTACAAGGATCTAGTATCTAGTACCCATACGTATGATATGGCAACGGTTATTACGCATAGTGACGTATTCCGCAACCTATACACTACCGATAACACCAAATAATCGATAATTAGTGCCCGTCTGTTTAAACGCTTTTTTGAATAAAAAAAATTCTAGTGTTAAATATTTCAATTGGAATAAATTAATTACCGTTTATTAAAATATAATGTTATATTTTTTAAATTTCGAGTGCTGGGTGATTTTGACTGTTTTTTTTTCCGTTTTTCTACTTGCTTTCGGTTTTCTCATTCCCGGAAAAAAGTTCGAGCTTGAGAAAGAAAATATGAAAGCCCATGGCTGATTGGCTGTTGGACACGTGATTCGTGTCCTACCTCCAAATTTCGTTACTCCTTATTGCAACTTCCAAAGAATATCCTTGGGCATTCCAAAAATTGAATAAAGAATTCAGAAACGTTTTTACATAGCATAGTATCTCACAAACTTTCATGAGGTTCATGATGTTGGTTCCCTTGATTGACACCTTCGTAGTATTTCAAGATTTCCAAACACAGTTGATAGTGCGTTTTTATGTTCAGGTATATTGTAGTAATCCGGCAATTTAGGGTAGGATTAATTTATCACGTTTTTTTTTCACAGATGACAGCTTAAACAGCTTTTAATGTGGAGCAGGCTGTCCTTCCCTTGCGTCTTGCGTAGAATTTATATTTACGTATGCTAATGTGTGATTACCTGTTTCAAGGGACCTTCCTGTGTTTTCACTATGTCTTTAATAACGATGAAGCAATTCAATAACTACAATCTGATCTGGAATAGGTATGATGGAATGCTGGTATGTTATTGCAAGTTCTTTCATACAGAATGGTCAGAATGATTGCATATCTTAATGTAGAATAATGACTTATTGTACTTAATGTACTTCAGTGACTTAATGTAGATTACTTTAGGGTCGTCAACTTGCGATGAATTGGCAACTCCAAATATTAGACCCAACTCATCCACAGTCGCCAAGGTGGCAAGGTGCGAAATTATTGGAAAGGTAAGTGAAAAACAAAATATAATTAATTGTTGCAAATTTTTTTGGGTATTATTGGAAGTAGGGTCAATTAAATCTCAGAGTTGGGTCGTAGGACACTTGCTGACGTCAGGGCTATGGCCTACAAAAACAAATACACTTCGTGGTGAAACTGTAAAATTCACTGACTCATGAATGGGAAAGGAAGCAAGTTATGTACTTTAAAGGTTTACATTATTTGTTTTCTGTTTTTGTAAGCACAACATCCTTTTCTAAAGTTTATGCTAATTCTTTGTTTTGTCTGGTGTCTTTGGGCATTCATATCTCTTGAATGGATGTGCGGTATATGAAGAATATGCATTCAATCATTATTTATTCTTTGTCGGTAGCTAATTTTATGGTGCTGAATAACAGTACTTAGGATGATGAGAGGCTTTGAATTCATTATACAAATGCAGCATTTTAAGGTAGGTAATAGCGTGAACTTATATACCTGTTCGACTTTTATCATATAACTTAAACAATTTTATAACTTCCCCACTTTCCCTCCATCCTCCTTTTTATTTTTGCATCCTCGCTTTTCGCCATCGACATCACGCACAACATGCAGCCGCTCTTGTTTAACACGCTGCAGGTGAGGAGCGCTATCGGGCAAGCCGGCAGACCTGGCAACGGATCGGATGTCAATCAACGTCGCAAATTATCGTTCCGCAATGTTTCCAACGTGGTGGTCCAGCTGCTGCACTCGATCAAATACTCGGTGGAGGTGCCCTTTTCCAATATTGCGGCCGCTCCGCCCGTCCATTCTGTCAACGTGCAACATCAACAGAACCCGGCCAATTGTCACAATTCTGGTCCTACCTTGGCTGGCCATAAAAAGGTAACGCGTAAAAAATATCAAATAAATAACGCGCATCCAATTACATTTCATGTTTTTTTTGTTTGCATTAGAACAAGGTGACGGACAATTTGAAACGGCCACTAAAAAAGCGCCATGCCAGTTTCCATCAACATCAATCGACCAATAGGGTCAACAAATTCTTAGCTCAGGCGATCGAGGCACGTTCGATGGGACAAGAAAAATCCAATCATGTCCACGCACTAACCCTCTGCTTCCGTGACTCGCTCAAAGAGGAAAAAGTAACGCCCATCATGTGTTCTTTTGTGAAAGCAATGGTTTTGTAAAATTCCGGCCTTTTATGTGTAGTACCAACGGGATGCGGATAGCAGTTTCGGAAGTTTGTTGGCTTCAATCTGGTCCTCCTGGTATTTTTGGGCGGCGTCCAGCTGGCCGTTTTGCCGCGGACGCTCATTCTCCTCCTCCTTTTCCTCACGGCCTTTGTCTGGACGGCCGACTTGCTTATGATGCTCTTGGCCGCCCGGCTTCGATGGCTTCGATGGGATGTGACTCACGCGTTCGCCTTCCGGCTGGCCATCACCGTCTTTACCATCGTCCTCCTCTGTGCCGTCGCTCAAGTCAACGTGTATTTATTTATTTTTAAGAATTCAATCGACAATGTTGTAATTGATTGATTTTTGCTCAGTTCACTTGCCGTCCCGAAAACACGTGCGTTCCCATCGTGTCGTCCAATGTCACGCGATCGGCTGCAGGCTCCGTCGTCGTAGACCATCGCAGTTGCCCGTTGCCGCACTACATCATCCTGTCCGGCGTACTCGGCTTTTTGGGCATGGCCATCTTTTTACGTTTCCCTGCCATAGTCAAAGGCGTCGTATTGATTCTGGTGACATGCGTCTATTTGCTGCTCTTCCACCTAACCCATCGGCCCATCCTCGACTGCTATGACGTCCGCACTGGAATGCTGATCCCTTTGCGCGCTATGGGCTCTTTACAGCTGCTGCTCTTCCTGCTGGGAATCATCTTGCATGAACGCCAAGTCGAGTGGACGGCTCGTCTAGATTTCCTGTGGCAAAGCCAAGCTAAAGAGGAGAAACAGGAGATGGATGCGTTGCAGCACAGCAATCGGCGCATCCTATTCAGTTTACTGTCGTCACACGTGGCCCAGCATTTTCTCGGCCAAAACGGCCACAACACCAGGAGCAATCTGGAACTTAGCATCAGAGTTATTCACGAGTGGGCGTTCTTTTCGCGTCCATCACCGATTTCCACGAGTTCTATATCGAGCTGGACGGCAATAATCAGGGCGTTAAATGCCTACGACTTCTCAACGAGATTATCGCCGACTTTGACGAATTGCTGGGCGAGGAATGATTCCGTTCGATCGACAAGATCAAGACGGTCGGATCGACTTATTTGCCCGCTTTCGGTCTCATGCCGGTTATGCGCATCGGACAGCTTGAAACGGACTCTAATGTGACTGCCAGTTTCTATTTCGCCACGCTCGTTGAATTCGTGTTCGCCATGAAAGAGAAACTCGTTTGCATAAACGAAAATTCGTACAATAATTTCACATTGCGTGTTGGAATGAAAACTGGACCTGTCGTAGCCGTAGTCATAGGAGCCCGTAAGCCCCAGTACGACATTTGGGGCAATACAGTCAATGTAGCTAGTCGTATGGATTCCACTGGATTGCCTAATCACACGCAGGTATCTATTTACTCCCGGAAATCTGAATGATCAATTGGATTAACTTGTTTGTTTTTGCAATTTGTAGGTGACGGAAGAGGTTTATCAAGTGTTGAGGCACCAACCGTACGAGTTCCAGTGCCGCGGACGAGTCAAAGTCAAGGGCAAAGGAGAGATGACGACTTCTTTCCTAACGGATCGCAAGCAGCCGGCCACTGTGCGCGTCGACGACATCGCCATGATGATGAAACAACCCAATCATCCCTATTCGAATTTGATGGCGTCGATTTACGGTGGAGTCATAACGCCGCTGGCGTTAGTCCACCAACAAATTCGACAGCAAAATCATCAGCAACAAATGGCTGGCCCCCTAGTGCAGCTGAGGCCGGTTGGCAGGAGTGACAGCGGCAGTGTGAGTCGAGAAAGACGCAGCCCAATGCACGATCCCGGCCATCCCAGATTTCACCCGCTATCAGAAGAAATGATAGCGCCACCGTTGATCCCTCCTCCTCCACTGGCATCGGCCTATCATCAAGTTCCTCGTTTCTCTAAAAACCCATACCTTCAACAGTTGCAGCATCAACAACAACAACAGTCAATCAGTCATTCCTACCATCCAGCCCAATCCACCAGTCCCCTCGGCACGGTAGCACTCCTCCCCGGATCAGCGGTCGCATCCATCACCACCAGCAGCACCAACAACAAGTACCCACGTTGTTGCATCAGCAACAACAACAAATGCAGATTCTCAGCCCGATACTCAGCTGCTCGGAGGCGGAAAGTGGGTCGCCCTTAGGCGTTGAATTATCCGTCAGGACAGTGGCGGCCGGACCGACCTAATTGCAAAAATCACCAAGCGCTCCACCTCTCAAGAGGCAGCACAATAGTGGCCATCATTCCGGAATTCCTAGCCGTCCGGCATTTTAATTTCCGGCTCCACCACTTCCTCCTCCTCCACACGGCACGTCTTCAGCAGCTAGTAGTCGGAACATGGGCTGCAATATGCGTCACCGGTCGGACGAAAGCCTGTCCGGGATCGGTTCTTCCATGCGGGGAGAAGTTTACTCCATGCGGATACATTCTTCGGCTGATGACGTCAGTTCGGCTAATAGGAGCGAACGTAGTGAAAGTGAGACGGAAGACAGCTCGTCGGACGAGAGCTGCACTAAAACGGAAGCGGAGGCAGACCCGGACAGTCCCGGTACATCTCCTAATTTCCGAATTCCTTCGCTTCTGCCACTCAGCCTTGACATTGAAAAAGCCTGAACCCGCATGAACGCGGAATGCACAGCTAACGGCCATCGTCCCGAAGCTGTCCCATCTCTCCCCACTCCAGCACGTCCAGCAGCTACGGCCGTTGCACCGACGACGGAGCCGATTGAATTGAAAGGTAAACAGCGTCTCCCATCTTAATCGATGACGTATTTCTTAACGTTGTTTTTCACCATTTAGATTGCGTTTATTGAGAGTACCGACGGCCAAGTTGACGACTGCTGGAAGTAGAAATTGCTCCATGAAATTGGGTGCTACGGGCGCTGATACCGGCCACGTCGCTTCTGCCTTCGCCAACGCCATCTTCCGTCGATTTGGGCAGACGGAAGACAAGTAATAATTGAAATATCTTTTTGTTTTCGCCGTCCTGGGGATGATATTTAATTTGAAATCTCCAGTTTCAGGAGGACCGAACACGGCCGGAATGGGTGCAGCAAGTGCTGGACTTCTCAAACGAGAAAGTTGTAGTAACTTGCCTTTGCCCATGAATTTGATTAGTGCCAAAAACGAGCAAAAGGCCGTCGTGGCATTGGCTACGACGCTGCCAATCAAGCAACAGCTACCCATGAAATTGGCCAAATTAGGAGCCTCCATGGGATCGACGGGCCACGCTAGTGGCACGGCCGGTAGCGCCAACAACGGCAACACGTCCAATCACAGCCCGCACGGCAACGTGGCATCACCCACTGGCGGAAGTCTGGTCCAGCAGCTGCTGCCTCTACGTCTGTCTGAAAGTTTGGAGCACAAGCGGGCCGTATCCAAAATCCTATCAGCTGATCCATTCAAACCGAAATTCAGTTCGAGCAGCTTTAGCCCGCCGGACACAGTCGCACGGGGAGCAGTCCAGCCTCTATCCAAATGCTGAGTCCCAGGCATCACCACTACCATCACTCAACTGCCACTGCAAGTGGAGGAGGTAACATGAATCCACCTAAAATACCGGACAAACCGGCGTCCCTTTTACTCCAACAAGCAGCCCGAGGATCGCCTCAGTTACCTCCGCACGGCCATCATCATCAAGTGCAACCTCCGCCTAAAGTGCACGATCCTGAAACGAATCAAGAAATTGTTTTCCTTTAAATAAAACGCGAAGATCCGATAAAAGCGGCTGGGAATTGTTTCTTATTTAAAACCTTGGCCTCGTCTTAGTGATTCCACTCTTCTTTTTTGTTATTATAATTTTAAGTTTGTGACCCACCTCGTTTTGAGGGGTCACAGTTAACTGAGATCTTGTAACAATCTGGGGCGTATGAAGTATCTCGTAGGTAGAGGGAATCTGAAATTGATGAGGCAGTTCACGACGTGATGCTAATGGGCGTGATGACATCCATAAGCGCGTTATATTATTTTAATTGCTATCCACTTATTTTTTTTTACACAACCAATGACGACCTTATTTTTTCTGTTTCCGACGTATTTACGTTGTTTTCCAGTAGGAGAGTAGAAAATGGAAAAAGCTCTATTTAAACAAAATGGCAACGCTGTTTTGACAGTTTCCCTGGGCCTATCATTCCACACCGCGTTATGTAGCTAAAAAGGGCGTGGCGTAAATTGGGTTTGATGTCATTTCACTGGACAGTCTCGCCGAGTGTAAACAAAACTATTCCTTTCTGTGAAACTTTCTGTCCCCTTTGTTTTTTTTTTTGAAGCCGATCGTCCATCTTGCTGTTTCGTGAGGAGGTCTAAGCGTGAATCGTGGGATTTTTCAACAAATTGTTCGCGTAATAAAATAATTTTTGGGTATCTTCTTCTTTTAGCTCCCCTCTCCTGTGTTTTAATGTCGCAGCGAGACAAATCAACGTGTCAACAATATTCTATGCACCGTAAAAACAATAAACATTACTGAGATGTGTTGTAGTTTGATGATGTATGTCTCTCCCGCTGTACGAAATGTGTTAGCTACGCCCCAGCCACCACTCCAACCGTAATCATTTACCCCAATCTCTTTTCCAACATGTTCGACAAAAATGGCGTTTTCGTGGACCTTTATCTGTACATAGAAAAGACACAGCAAACTTTTAATCTGCTCACTCTACCAACGATGAGGCACCAATACTGTTGTGTGAAGCAATACAAAAATACATTGACCAAAACAAAGATGTTCAACACCCCCCTACTATTGCGACTTGCAATCAATTACCACCTGTAGCAGACGAAAGCATTTGACAGTCTAAGAAGAAGTATAGGACACTTCATAATAATGGCTGCTTCTCATTTCTTCGGGTAAATGTTTTTTGCAAATGAAAGATGACAGCTGAAACAGTTCTTAATGTGGAGTAGGCTGTCCTTCCCTTGCATCCTGCGTAGAATTTATATTTACGTATGCAAATGTGTGACTACCTCTTCGTTTACCTGTTTCAAGCGATCTGCCTGTGTTTTAAAGACAACCAGCCATCTCCTTGTTTTAATTTTTGATTTTTGCATAGTATCTTCCTGTGCAAGAGAAAACTAATAAGTTGTCTTAAATTGAATTCGCCGCCCATTTTGAAATATGTGGTAACGTTGCTTGAGTTTTGTGAACCGCCATCAGTCGCCATTTGCTAGTTCGTTGTCGTGTGTGAAACATGTGGTGTGCATCTGACGGGCGAAATATTGGACACATCAGGCAGCAATGGTAAAGTAATAATTGAGTGAATGTTCCGTCAAGAAAACATTGTTAACCAAAGACATCGATTCTAATTCTAACAAAAACATTGTTCCACAAGAAAGTTTAATTTGAGAATACCTAACGATATTTGAAACTCCTTTTCAAATTACAAAATGAATGGCACATTATTAAGAAGAAACTATAAGAAGTAATTCTTTTCATGCTGAGTCATTGTTTGTTTCTTTCTAAATTTTAGGGAATATCACAAGTTGTGAACAAGACATGGTGGTGCCTTGGCCCTCGTTCTCTGATCTCCGTGCCAGATGGCTATTAAGAAGGATCATAAATGTGGGATAATGGCATTCTTCCATATTCCACTATTGCATTATTCTTTGTCATTAGTTTCATCTCATACCATGAACGCAAGAAGATTTTATCTGTGTGCTATCAGGGATGGTAACTCGTGTCCTTAAAAGTAAGCACGACAGGCGCATTGAGATATTGGTTATTGCTTCCTTCTTGCTTTAAAAAAAAAGGCATCAAGCCAAGCTGCTCAATCATGCAGTTAGGCTTTGTACTTTTTTAAAAATTAGAACTAATGGAATAAACAAAGCTTGTCATTTCAATCATTTCAGGATTGTGGAGACATACATTGTGGTTCCAGCTATTTCCATAGTTAGGCAAGTCATTTAATAATGCTTGGTGTTACAACTATTTTTTTAATTATTTTTAATTAAAATTTTTTCATTCACGACATTTGCAGGTTCTGAGCAGTGAAAAACGATTATTGCTGATGTAGAGTTTTGTAACGGTGGACCCCACAGTCTATGACAGAAACAAGTAGGACAGGAAATTCCATCTTCATCACTAACAAAAGAAAAAGGGAGGTTTGCATTTTAAGGTTAGGTTAGAAACAAAACAACAATAAAACCATTTGCTGATACTACCTTTCATACATTGTTATCACAAATAGGAGCAGTACATATTGGCAGCCATGTAGCTTTGTAGTTGCTTCGAAGAATTTATTTCCTTGTCTGGTAATTGCTTGGTAATGTTGCCCATTCTATTATTAACTTTTTTTCTCTAGGTTAATGCTATAAAACATTTATTTTAGGACTTTGAATACCTCCTATCCTTATAGCCATGGAACACTTGACATTGACTCCATTTACACTTGCAGAAACAAAAACAAACATATTTGCAACAAGTATTATTTGTGACCATGAAACAAAAAATTGTTTATTTTTTAAAGCACCTATATTTAGAAGACATCTAGCGGAGGAATTGCCTGTTACTGAGTACTCTACTGAACTGTCAATTTGTTCGTTGTCAGGGCAGCAGCATATGATGCCAGTAATAGCTTATTGAAAAGTTCTGCTTTGTTTCCAGGTTTTGTTCGATATGCTATATTAAAAAAACTGATGTTGGCACCAGCTTGATGGAAAAGGTCATTTCCAACGTGGTAGGAGAATTATCTAGAATTGCATTAACATTCTAATTAAACATGAGAATTATCTAGGGCACAGGGAAACTTGGATTTATTTGGTGATAGTTGGTTGGTTTTCCTGAAGTTGCAGTTTGAAATAACCTTTCAAAGCCTAAACTCATCTTCGTAGAAAGGGACTTGTAAGTAAACACGAAGCATTTTCTGCCAACTATCTAACCTACATAATTTTCTGTTCAATAGTTAATGTTGTTGTTTTTTTTTAAATAAAGGTGAAAAGTAACACTGGCGCTGTAAATGTTCTTGGTTTGGGGCAAGACATTGAATAAACTGATTATTGGATGGAAGACATGGAATTTCTACACTTAATTCATATTCCCCAAACGGTATTTAAAATTCAAAAATTGAAGTGCATATCTGGGCTCCCTTCCTTTCCGTAGCCCCGTTTCCCCTTGACTCGTAATAAGCCCGTAGGGGGTCATGCCCCTACTGTACGGTATATTTAAAAATAACATATACCGAGGTTTGGAGGGCTCTGGCCGGAAAGGGGACGTGGGGGTCCGCTTAGTCCGATGATGTGTTCACGGAGGGCGAGGTGGCAACCCACAAATCCGAACTAAAGGTTAATCGCTCCAGTAAAAATGTTCCATATCTTCGGCTCTTCTTCCGGCTTCTCTTAGCCAATCACCGGGTAATCTCCCCGGTGGGTCAACAAGGCAGTGTCTCCCCCTGCCTGGGTTGACGGCAACTTTTGAAAGGGCTATTTTGCCTTTTTAAAGTTGCAAAAATAATTCTAATGTGCAGAGAATTGTCAATAAAATTTTTTTTTTTTATAAAATATTTTTTTGCTAAAATCATTTCTTTCATTGTCTGTGTTCGCTGTGTTCACATATTACATTGATCAACTTATTTCTTCTCGACCATCTGATCCCAACTGCCCAGATTTTTCTATATCCAGTTAATTTCCTCTACCGCCTTTTGGCGGGAATCAATAGTATCCAGACTGGGAATCGAACCACAGACCATTGACACTCCAGCCCAGCACGCTTCCTCTGTGCTATTGCTGTCCTTACAATCGTAGCTTTAAAGTTTGATCGCTATGTTAAAATGAACTGCATACAAAGGTTTAATGGGATGATTGTTAACATAAAACATCGTGTGATTAGGTTAATGGTAAAGCACGTGATTGGCATGCTAGAATTCTTGGGTTCGATCCCCACATTAGCCAATGTATACCATGAAAGGTAAAGCACGTGATTGGCATCCTAGAAATATTGAGTTCGATCCCCACATCATCCAATATACATCAAAATAAATAAATATGAAAAGTAAGTAATTTTAAGAACATTTTATTTTCCCTCCTTCCACCCTCAAATCCACCACTATACATGTTCCACATACAATACAAAGTACATACACGAATACACTTAAAACTAACCCGTTGGCTGCCACGCCACCCTTACCTACAGTCGCTACTACCGCTATCAAAGGGATAGCGGCCAAAGGGACTTGCCTGTGGACAAGTCCGGGCTGACACGGCGATGAGACCTTTCCGGGAATGCACACCCCCGGTCTCATCAGCCGTATCGAATAAGGGAATTCCCTACGGTGCATTGCCTAAAGGGCCGTTCGGCCAATTTTGGGCAGTGGCGCTGCTCCACCCCATGGCAGATGACCATGGAGCAGAACAGCGCGGCCCGTCCCTGTCACGCTAAAAAAAAAGGGGATCAAAGAGGGTGGGTGGCAGCCAACGGGTTAATTTTTACACATAATACAAAACAAAAACAAAACGATACCACGAGGCGATGACACGGCGATGGGCGAGGCAGTGGCGGGGCGAAGCGATGGCATGGCGACGGGCGACGCGATGACGGGCGAGGCGATGGCGGGGCAACGGGCGAGATGAAGAAGGGGCGACGACGGGGTGACGGGCGAGGCGAAGACGGATGATGAAGCGTAGAACGGACAAAATTTAGAATCTTGATTTCAATTTTGCGTGGGACTGAAGAAGAAAATGGCGTGGTTCTAAATAATAAATATGAAGCAAACATGTCACTATATGAGGAATATAAGGTTACCAGTGTAATTATAATGCAGAAGGCTATTTTACTTAGGCCTGTTATCCGAAGCCAGGAAACATTGTAGGGCCAGATTTTTTGCTGAAGATGAAGTCTTGGCAGTTCTACAATGAGATATTAGGATTTAGAAAATAAATACTAATCACGAAAGAAACCTTAAATACCTAGAATTAATAGTTGGGGTTTCTGTCTATGTGTGTTGGCTGATTCAGCAGAAATGACAAAGACTACTGAAATTGTGCTGGGGAATCATTGTCAACACATTTTACAGGAAAAGGCAGCACTTGTTGATATGATCGAAGTTGACATGGGATGATCTGATAAACGATGATGAATGAGATGTTCCTATTCTTATCCATAGGATTCACGTCGGTGTTGACGTTCTTCCACATTCACCATCGTTCTGTAATTTCAGAAGCTTGGTATTCAAAGAAGAATCATGTCAACTGGTAAGTTAATGGTCAAAGCATAAGTTATATACCTCTAAATGAGCAAAGTAATAACACGGTGGAAAGCAACAGTCACAGGTTGCATGGCTTCCATTTTGGGTTTAGCAGCTTGCAAGCTGATCATAAGGTTCCCCGTTACACAAAATGTATTTCATTTGATATTTGATGTGGTTTCACTTCCAAAACACTGATTTTTCATGGATGACAAACTAATAGTAATACATAGCACACCACTTGCTTTTAAAGAACTTTCCATTGGAATTTTAACAGTTAAAAAATATTCAAACACAAACTTCACTGCTGACAGCTAATGAAAAACAAAGTAGGGCTCAGCAACGCCATCTAGTTTTCTTAATTCTAATAAAACAAATTTTAAAAAGTAATAAATTACACGTCCTATTGTTTTTTTTAGCGTGAAGTCACATTGATGCAAACGCGTATGTAACTGATACCTATTTATAGAAGCGTAAAAATAACTCGTATTCGTCCTAGAACGGACATAACTTTGAGTATTTAACGATTAGTTTTACCTCTGTCCAAAAATTTGCTGTTTCTACACATAAATAGCAGCACATATTCACCGGATTGCTTTCTCGTGTTTGTATTTTGCAGATTCAAAAAGAAGGTAGACAGTAAGGAAATAAAATATGTATGTACATGTATATACACTTACAAAATTCAACATCTAAAAAAACATTACCCAACTCTACGCCCATTTTTACAGCTTTACGAAGACTTCGGAACTACTAGATTCCTCAGACATGTGTTTCAAGGCAACGTCGGTGAATAAGCACCCCATTACGTACACAACGAATCAAATTTTTCTAAACAAATAAACTTACCTTCATCAAGCGAATTCGTCATTCCGATTTTTCTGATCTGCTTCACAGTAAATTAGCAAAGACCTCCTACAGCTACTGATACGAAATTCTAGCTTAATCAAAACGACGATCTTCGAGGCCGAGGGAACAAGATGGTCGGCGCTATCCTCAGGTAAGTCACATGGTATGCCCAAATCACCTGCATAAAATAAAATTGTCATCGTTAGTTACAAGATATGTAAAGCTCACTCTGCTGGAGCTGTAATAATTAAAAATAAATGTAATCATTCCGCCATGATTTACCTTCTACTCAGTAACTCATCCGTTTTTATGCTTTTAGGCATACATGCAAAGAAGTGCAGATCAAATGGAGCCTTGCATAGATGAACCGAAAAACAAAACTATAGAAAGCTATGTACGTTGGCTGGCACAGAGAATTCTACTTTCTCATCAGTGGTTGTATGCCTGGAGGCATGCCGAATACGTACTCTACTTGGACTCGCTAACAAATCCTGGTTTACTATTGTGAATCTTTGAACGCCTTCTAGCGGTTTGTTTTCGCCAATATGTTGACCGATCAACATGAAAAATGTAAGAAAAATTTAAAGTTCTCCACGTGAGGAAAGCTGAAGCGGTCGAAGAATCAATAGCTTATAGCAAGCCCGCAACCGCGCACCATCTCACAGAGAAAGCCAGAGCAACCGAGAAACTTTGAATGTTTTTCTGTTTCTACTGAAGAGGGTGTAACCTTTTCCGTCTAGGTATAAATTCTTCCCAGCATCATAGTTTGTTTATCAGTCAACTTCTTGAGCTTAACACTATCACAGCTCCAGTAAGGAAAGCCTGGTATTAAAAGAACACAGAAAAACATTACTACTTGTGGACATGCAACTTATTTCCAACGTAAGTTACTTACCAGTTTTTTTTCTTCTTCAATTCAAAGAGTGGAACAATATCTAAATGATTCTTTGTTTCGATTCAACTACCAAAGCATCTGTTTTTAGTTCTTTTGGCTTTCTTGGCAATAGCGGTCACCAGGCTTGTAGGCCACCCTTTACGGTTGAAAAACAGTCGGCAGACGGACATCGAAAATCATGGCAAACTTAGCGACCTGCGAAATCAAATAAATGCACGTGGAAGACATCATTATAACGGATATCATGCACCAGAAGGGAACAGTAATCTTCAATTACCATCACGTTTGGAATGGCCCAAACAACAACACGGATCAGTTCCAGACTACAACCCACAGCCAGCCTACAAGCCTTACGATTCTGAGCCACAAAGACCTTACTCATCTCTACATACTCCAAGTTACGATCCGTCATCATTCATTTATCCTCTTGTTTATTACACCGAACCACCTACTAACGCTGCTTACACCCCACCATTTCATTCAACCCCAGACTACCCACAATCACCTTTTTTCCCAACCGTCCATGAGGAACTCCCCTATTACCCTGAATCAACCACACAATACCCTCCACTTTACTATAAAGATTTTAAAAAAGTACCAGAACATAATCGCAGACCAGGGCACACCAATCTTCAAAAAGTACATGTAATCAACAGCGATGGTAATGCAGGGTTTGCGAATAATGGCGAATTTGAATTTCCCAAATTTCACGAATTTTTCCAGAGCAGTCTAAGTAAATTTCCAAACTTTTAGATCTTTATGACAAACAAAATCCCATTTAATCATAACGTAATCATTCAACGAGTGGCAGGGCTATTCGGACATACCAAACAATTGTAAATGATTGAAATTAAAATAAAAAAGCCAACTAAACCAATCAGATCTAGTTTTTTAAAAATTTGCTAATGGGAAAAAATACCAATTGGCTAAAAACTAGAAAGAGAACCAGAACAATACCTTGTTGTGATAGCGGCGCTGAGTCTGTGTTGACCTGCAACTCTTTTCAGATAGAATTCTTTTCCTTCATCTCATTCTCGAAACTTCCTCCAAAACTCCCTCGCTTTGTTTTGATCCAACTTGTTTGACGTTTGCTGTAATTTGGATGAGCTTCTGTAAAGATAAACTAAAGTGATTTATATAATTTCAAAATCATTGCTACCTGACAACTAGCTTTGGATTGCCCAGGTGTTAAACACTTCCATTTTAGACCTATACCAATATGGCACACCATTTGATTTTCTTGAACTTAACATTGAAATGTAATACATTTAACAAACATTCAAACAACAAACCTTAGAGGCACAGTAGCGCCATCTTACTTTCAAATTAGTAACCAGAAGAAATTTGATGTTTTTTAAAATTACAAACATTGCTGTTTTAAGACGTGAACTGCAGTGATTTGAATTCGTTAAAAAATTGCTTGAGCTTGATTCCACCCCCCTCCGCAATTGTGGCTAGGATTGGTAGTCTGAGGCTTTTAACTCACGTAGCCCACCAATACGAAACAGTATCTATAATGTATAGCGATTTACATGTTTTTGTCCAAAATGTCGGTCTTATTTTTAAGCCTACAGTACATTTAGAATGAATGTTCTCTATAATTTTGTCTAAATCGCGATTATCATTTCTTACCTTCTCTTTCTGCCTACAAACAGCTGCACATTTTCTCCAGAGTCAACTCCACTATTTGTCTTCTGTCAAATTAAAAACAAGAAAAGTATGGAGATTAAATTAAGGCACATGTAACACCAATATGATATGAAAATAATCGGTGTTTAAATCTCTGAAATAGAAATAAGTGTGGAAATGTCACAGATCTAGAAAATGTTCTGCAACGTATAACCTACGTTTACTCTTAACTTATCCTACGACTCCTAAATCATGTACAACGATTTCAGCAAGCATTATTCAATTCTCATACTTACGGAATTTAGCTATTGGCTGTCTGATGTTTTTTCCTGTTCAAACTTCATCGAAGCAATAGCTCGGAAGTACAGTAGAGCTGTTCGGTTTCCTGGAACTGTTAGGTGCTGCACGATGTAATTCACAACATACACCATCTTCCTTGGTGGCGCTTTTATTGATTGCCAAGGTTGTGCAGATCTCAAGTCGGTTGTCCGAAGTACTGTTGCAGCATCAATCCATTGATGGATAGTTGAACGAAGTAGAAGTGGTACTAGTCCCGTTTGCTAAGCCATGGCAGTTCAATTAAGCAGTTCTTTTCGAACAACTTGTTAGTTTAATGCCATCGGTTGACTTTTCTCATGTCAATTTAGGCTCTCCGTAGTTTTTTTCCCACTACTCTGTGCTGGATGTGCTTGACACATTTCTGTTGTTGAACAAAACAGAATTTAGCTGTCTCTCGACTCGCCGTACTAAAGGATATGAGCATACAACAGTGTCGTTGATTTAAGTAGATGGTAGTGTCATTTAGGGATAGAAGAACCGAGTCCGAAGGATTCTTGCAACATCAAGGATATAAAACACGACGTCGTTTGCAGAATATTTTCTTACTGAGTCTGTAAAAGTCCCAAAATTATAATATTGCTTTATATTTTGGTTTAATACTGCGTAGAAGCATGTTTGGCTCTCGTAGTTATTAAAACATGACTAAATGTAATACCAATGTAGCAAGAGACGAACTCGACGGAAGCACATTCAGTTTCGCTATCGCCTGCCTCGTGTGTATTTATATCCCATTCCTATGTAGTTTGAGGGGAATATGCAAAAGAAAAAAAAAATTACGAAAAAGGAAATATATATATATATATAAAACCAAGTCAACAAACCTTTTGTTGAAGAACCCAGCTCTTCCAGAACATCCCCTTGTTTCATTTCTTATTCTTTCATCTAGGCAAGGCCCATTCCTGAATACATTATAGCAAAATCTAGATATCACTTTTCTACAGATCTTTTCATCTGAAATTTTTTGATTGGAATGGGTTTACCTGTTGTACATGTATTGCCACCAATTTTACTCTTCACTGGACACTGCACTATTTATTTCTAGAACATCTCTATACATTGTTTGTAACACTGGATGACCTAAAAACATTTCAAGCAAACATTGAGATAAAACCTGCTAGGGCAATTTGTTTAATTTTGACTATTTCTCTTTTTCCACAATAATTAGCCAATAATTTTTGCTTACGCCATGCTGAAGGTTTTACTATCTTACCTTTACCTCCCAATTACATTTTTGATGTGTTATCACAATTGAGTAGCTTGAGCCTCCAAAATGTGCTTCCATCATCCATACATTCTACTGGATGAACTTTATCCAAACTGAACAGTCTCACCCTCTTCAACGGCTGAATGCAACTAATATTACCATGAGGTACAGCTACAAATGATACAGCATGGAATACGAGAGGTATATGTTACAACCTGCAAAAACAAGTTAAGTGCAACTTATGACCTGAAGTATGGCAGTTAAGACAAGAGTACCTAAACTTATTTACCTTAGCCAAATCACCTTTAATCATCCAGTACTTTCTGTTGAATGAAATTTATCCACAGCCTACAGCTTTACATCTCAAATGGCTGGATGCCACTGATACGAAGGGGTAAAAACGCTAACCGTACAGCAAGGATCACCTGACGTATATGCGATACAACATATAAGAATAAGTCACACGCACCTTAGAACCTAAAGTATGCATTTAAGACATTATTAGGACCAAATTACCCCATTTGTGACGCATGAAACTTAATCCATAGATGGCTGACTGGTTGTGAAAATGGATAGGTTAACACGTTGATAAATTTCTCTACATCCCCGCGTCCACGTGCACGCAATTGTCCCCATCAATAACTTTGGTATTATAGCACATCACTATTCACGGACGACTGGTACGATACCTGATGTGAAACAGCTTTCAGCGCCTCTTGTGGAGATAGACATCATTCCATGAAATGCCATCTATCGGTACCGTCACAAAACTTCTTATCCTTTTCCTTTTATAAATAGGTTTTTGTATTATTAATGTGATTTACTCCAAATAAACTGTACTGTAATAATCTGCAATAATAATTCCCGTCAAGTGATTAATAATGATAGATAGGCACGCTACTAGTTTTCTTGTTTATAACCAAAAAAATAAATGCGAATAAACAAAAAATGTTATAGCAGAATCCGCGCTAAAATAAGCCCGACAAATTAAGTCCGTCGAAATAAGCCCGACTTTTTTTTATTTTTTGTATTCAAAAACCCGAAATTTCTGTGAAAATGTCGGAAATGAATTCAAAATCTAAGAAAGAGGTCAACTGCGGCTCTTCACACATGTACCTGATCAACATTAAACGGTAGTTTCAGGGGAAAAAAAAAATGATGGTTGCGATGACATGAATGAAACGAGTGGTTTCTTACCTGTTGTTTGTGGATGTAAACAGCCGTACATACTCGCCATATTTGTTCTCTATTGCTTGCGTCTTGCCGATTTAAAAAATGAAGGTACAAAGTGATGAGATTAAGTCAAGAGACAAAATCAATTGGCGGCCGTATATATGATACAAAAGCACGAGAAATAGAATATATATATAAAAGGTTCGGTGTGTCTGTGTCTGTGTGTGGTGTGTGTGTGTTGACGTCAATTTCACGACGAAAGTAACAAAGAAGATTGAAATGTTTCAAGTGGGGCCACACTGTCAACGGTTTGAAGGCAAAAGAAAGTATAAAAGACGGTCAAAATAGCCCACAGGAAATTGAATGTGATGAGGCGGAAGAAGACGCAAGATATTAACGGCTAGTTTTTGAATAGGATGCCATAGTTCGGAAAAGAGGAACACACACAACACGAAACACACACACACACACAAAAAAAAAGGTAAGAAAGTGATTCGATTGAACTTTTTCAGCGCCATTTTCTTTTTTTTTTTTTTTTTTTGTTAGCGGATCATAACTTTTTGAGGTTTACCGCTTGACACGCTGCCCAAAAGGGATGATGAGAAATGACAAGAGAAAACGAGACATAATCTAAGGACGAATGGTAATTTGGGTAAGAAGCGTGAGTCTTGCCATGAACGTGAATCATCGGCACAACCACAGTGACAACATTTTCAGTTGATAAAACAAAAATTTAAGTAAACAAAAGAAACAAAGAAAAAAAAAAGGGTTTTTAAACGAATGAAGATGCAGAGAAGATGCTATACAATCAAAACTACTGACTTTTGGAGGCATCTCTCGTGAATAGGCTCTCGTCTTTCAAAGGGGGGGATTACACGAAAAACATTTCGGATTCGACAACTCATTCCCCCTCTATTCTGCAGACCTCCTCTTTTAACCCATCGTCATCAACGTCAAAGAGCTGCAATCAGGTGCCGTTCTAGCTGTCGGGAACATCAATCTTACATTTCTTTTTACTAAGTATTACCATCGTGTTTGACAAGTATAATTCTTTTTTTTTTTTTTTTTTTCTTGATTCTTTTTCTTAAAAAAAAAAAAAAAAACGCACAAAAGGTCAAGAAAAAGCTGCCTTAATTCTTCATTTGTTGGTTAAAATAAGTTTTCTTTTGTTGAAAAAAAAAAAAAAATGTATAGGGGCGGCATGATTTTTCTAAAACTTTGTGGTTTTGCTTTGAAATCGAATGACTTAGATTGCGTGAATTCAACTTGTAAAGGTCTGTTTTTCTAAGCCGAAAAAAAAATGAGAAGAAAATGTGAGGCTAACCCTTTTTAAAAGAACGAAAGGAGATGCAATGGAACTATTTCGGTGTAAAAAAAAAAACAAAAAAGGAAGAGAATTTTCATGCCGAGTTTCGACTTTCTCTCTCACCCATTACAATGTCGGAAGAATTCAGACGACTCCCTCCATGAATGAAGTGTCGAGGTGCTGGATCAAGGTCCGGATGAAAGCCATTTCTTTGCGGGCGTTGTCGAAGATGACTTTGGGGTCCGAGGCGTTGCAGCGGAGGCAGTTGGGCGCCATGACCATGGCCAAGTTACTGGCGTCCATTTTGGTCACGGAAGACACTTCGGTCTGAGAAAAGATCTGCGTCGAAAAAAAAAACAAAAAAAAAAAAGCAAATGAAACGTTGATGGCAATAGACGGACGGATGGAGATGGGGGTCTACCTGGAGGAAACGGATGAGATAGGAAAGAACCAATCGATGAAATTCTGGCAGTCGGTGAACAATGGCGACGGCCCTTTCGGGGTCCGCACAGTACTGAACGCATTCTTGGTAAAGTTCATCGGGTATGAGACTCTCGTAGAGCTCGCGGTACCACAGCTTGAGTAAAGAGGCCGGGACGTGAGCATCGCTAACCGGACACACTTCCCATTGGTCCATTCGGTTCTTCAGACTGTTGACTTCATCCACATCCGCGGGAACCCTGCACCATTTGTTCAGGATTCCGTAGTTAGATGACGTGAAACGTGGAATTGAGAATGAATGAAATTACCGGAATATGCCCTCGGTCTGGGCGCCTTGCAGACGTAGAATTTCTTCCGACAATGTCGTCTGGATCCATGGCAGTTTGCGGTGTGGAAAACGGTCCCTCTGGACCATCATGATCTCTTCCAAAGTATTTCCAAACATGCTCGGCCGGAAGATTTGCAACTAAAACAAAAAAAAAATCGGAAGAAAACGTTAGAGACAACAAGCATCATTTCAATTCAATCGTTTCGAACAGCAAACTAACGCACCCTTGCTTGTTCGATTTCCTCTAACGTGGGCTTGCGCTCCTGGCGACGCCCAGAGGCGCCGATTCGAAGGAGTCTCCGGCAACTGATGGTGGCATAATGAGACACTTGCACCTGTAAACATTTGAAAGGACGTCAACAAAGGTTGAGGTTTGGGTTATTGATTGTCTAACGATCTCGAATGTTACGTGAATGGGCCACTTGGCGACTTCAGTGAAATTCAGACCGGGATCGCGATGACGGTTGATGTAGCCATCGAGATAAGGCTCTAGCTTTGGTGAAGGCGGGAAGAAATAGAGGCAGACGGCCATCAGCTCCCAACCGCGTCTCAGACTCTCCCTATTTAAAAAAAAAAAAAAAAACAATAAAAAAAATAAATAAATAACAAGCAAAAAATGATTGGAATTAGTTGACGCAAAGCTTGAAAGATAAATGAAGGACGTACTTCCGGGGATTCTCTGTCGTTTGGCGGCAGACATGCAAGTAGAGCTCGTCACGCAAAGCGGGCTTATTCCAGGCGTGGTTGCACAATTCGAGTGCGACAGAGTTGCACGTCATGCCCGGCTTGCACTTGCGGTCGCCCATGTAGATCTGCACCAATTTGAACAAGTCGCACGCCTCCTTCTTCAGCGTCTTGTCTTCCAGCGGGAGCATCGGCTTCCGGATGGGATCTTTGGACCAGCTCAGCATATCGCGGATCGATAAGTTCTTGCGGAACAGGCCCTTTTTGTGGATGTTTAAGTGGCTCTGCGCGTACTTCTCGATGTCGCCGTCCGTCGGCGTCGTTGGCCCTTTGCCGTTCGGTCCCAGCTGCGAAAAATCATTTCAACATTTCAATTTTTAACATTTTTTTTTTTGTTTGTCTTCAGCAAAAGGAAAACTTACCGTTGACGACGATCGCTGCAATGGACTAGTTTTGCTGCAAGGCGTGGCCATGGCAGTTTCTATCGATTGCCGGAATCCTTCCATCGCAAATGGCTGGTTCATCAAAGAGAAAATCAATTAGCCAAACAAGATCACAAATAAAAAAAAATAAAAACAAACAAAAAAACGAGGCTGACCCCTGCACGGTCCATGACGGGTGAGTACAACGAGCTGGAAGGATGAATCATCATGGACTCTTTGGGACGTAGCGGGCGTAGTGACGACGTCGAACCGGAATGCATCAGCGCAGACGAATTCGACGAAGAGCCAATCGGTGCGGAAGCGATTGGACCGTCGGGGAGACTGCGGTACGTTGCGCTCGAAATACCCGGATCGGCTTCCGTGTACTCTGGTTCCACAATGACGTCTGCACTGTAGCCGCTCGGGTTGGGTCCCGATGACGGCCCAAAGTGATGGAGCAGCGTCTTCGACTGTTGCCGATGAGGCGGCGCCGGTGGCAAGAGGAACTGCGTGTAATGATCGTCTTCTTCCAGGTACTGGCTTTCATCCAGGTATTCCAGCGACGAAGAATCTTCCACATTCGACATCCCTAAATGTCAACGGCGAACGACATTGTGAAATCCATTTCCTGACGTTCGACATGCAAATTCGAATGCAAAGATTTTTTTTTTACCTTCGTCATCGGCAAAGTCGTCGCTATCGTCGTGTTCCGGTGGACGAAGGTGAGTGGGAACGCGCAGTCGGTGGCGCAGCGAGTCGTGCTCTTCTTCGTCGTCCGATCGGAAGTGATCGGCTGCTGCGCCTACGGCGGCCCTTCCGTCCTCGGCAATCGGCGACGAATCGCCGAATCGATAACCGGACAACTTGGCCTGTTCCAGAATGTACTGCTGCAGCGGCAAGAGATGCGCCTGGGCTTTCGGATCCAGATAATAATTGTAATCGATATTCGAGTAGAGCGGAACCGGATCGTAGAGCGGCCCGCCGGCCGCTTCCGCTTCCGCTGCGTTGCTGTTGCTGTTGCTGTTGGCCATGGCGGACGACGCCGAAAGCTGAGACGTGCTGCTGACCATGGCCGGCGCAGCAGCGGCGCTCGAAGGCGGAGATGAGGAAGGAGATGATTTGGTGCCGGCCGTCGTCTTGGTCCGGCTGTCCTGAGAGGCGCGGCTTCCGGTTGTGGCCAATCCGGAGTCGCCGGCCGAGTGAGGCGACGAGTCGGTCGATCGGAGGCGACTCAACGAGTCGCGTTCCTTCTCGCGTTTTGGACTAGGACTCGAATCGGATCCGAAACTTCCGAATTGTCGAGGCGGATCCCTGCCACCGCTTCCGGTCGTCGACGACGACGTGCGGAAGGAAGCCGACGACCCCAACGGCCTCTGCTGCCTCGTTGGCTGCTGCTGCTGCTGCTGTTGCTGCTGCTGTTGCTGTTGCTGTTGTTGGGACGTTAGATGCTGCAATTTGGGCGAATCCAGTTGCGAATGGTGGTGATACGCTCGGCCGGCTTTGCTCTTTCCCGTCGATCCCCCGCTGCCGCCGGATTCAAACGATCGCTGCTTACGATTAATCATGGGCGTGCATAGACTGTCCACTCCCGGCGCGCTCTCGCTGTTGGCTCCCGACAACAGTTGGTGCTCCCGCTGAGGCGACCACAAATCGAACAGAGGCCCTTGGCCGCGGGCCTTTTTAGTTAAAAATAAAACAAAACAAAAAACAAAAAAAAAAACAAAATTTAAAAAAATGCATAGGAAAAACAAAAGACAAACGATGCAACAATTGGGCAACATTCTTTTGCTTGTTTTGATGGACGAAAGGCAGCATTGGCCACGGCGTTTTATGACCGAAGATGAGGCACGATTTGTTTTCTTTGTATCGTGACCGAAATCAAACCATAAATATAGATTGGCTTGGCCGCCATCGTGATCTGAGCCATTTGCCAACATTACTTTTCTTTTTTCTTTTTTTTACATTAGTTAGCATAGTTTCTTCCCGTGTCCCTGGCTTCGCCAATGCACCCCATTGCCCTTTTTTTTCTGTTTAACTCGCAGTAGAATCCCGGACGGCGCCATTCGTTTACGACCGACCCCAATGTTCTTCTTCTTCTTTTTTTTTTTTTCTTTTTTCTCTCTCTTCCCCACATGGAAGAAGATTGAAATTTCCAAAGAAAATGATGACCAAGGAAAAGATCGTTAAAGCAAAATATTTTTTTTTTTTAAACACGTACAAAGTATTTTTAGAAATCAAAAGATTCAAACGTCAAATGTGTATATGCATATAAAGGCCAAATGTCAGATCTTTAAATCTCCCTAATGGATTTTTTTTTTGGTTCATTCAATTCCTCACGTCTTCCTGCCTCCCCCCCCCCTGCTATAACCATTCTTTGAATCTCACCCAATTCTTCTTCTTCTTCTTCTTTTTTTTTTGAATCTTGACGAGCAAAAAAAAAAAAAAGAAAAAAAAAAGAAATAGGGGGATTCCATATTTCCTTCTTTTAGCACTCGCTTTTTTTCTTTTTATTTCTCAATGAATAGAAATATAAAAACAAGAATAGGAGAGTGTTCTTCTTTGAAGAAAACTTTGGTTTCACACAAACAACCGTTACCGAGTTGTTGGCACCTCCGGCGTTCACTTGATAAAAAAAAGAGAGACGTGGGCACGCCCAAAAATCAAAAAAAAAAAAAAAAAAAATCATCTAAGTTTGATGCTGATCCTCCTTCGCCCTAAAACACCTCCCCCTCCCCTCTTCCTGATCCGACAGTAAACGGGGCGGCAAGCTCTTTAGTCGTCCTCTTTCGTTTCGTCACACGTGAAAGTGAAAACTTTCTTTCTCGTGTGTCTTATTCCCTAAACGCATCACGACGTTCAACGATCACGAGAGCATCTTGGGCGGGCCGGCTTCAACCATCCCCCCCCCCCGCCCGCCCGTCTCGCATCCAACAGGGAACAATTTTAATGGAGCACACACACACACACACACACACACACACACACACACACACACACACACACACACACACACACACACACACACACACACACACACACACACACAAACAAAGGTCGCATCTAACGCTAGCAAGTTGTTCTTTCGTAGAAATATGAAGCGACGCCATTAAAGACCCACACACAGAAAAAAAAAAAAAAAAAAAAAAAAGAGAAGGTGCTAGTTTTGGGGCTGAATGCAGACCAATCTTCGAGGCGCGGACAAGATATTGTCGGTTAACGAGCCAACGTTATCTCTTCGGCCAGTTAACGAGCGACCATCAAAAGCCCCGAGGCGTTTCTTGTGCTACATCATCCCTACCCCGCGATGATAAGTTTCTCGCTTGGTCCATTCAAGAACAACAACAACATGCAAGAGAAAAAGAACAAAAACAAAACAAAAAAACGGAAAGGGAATTACCGTTTGAGGCCGTCGCTGTTGCATAAAACTCAGGCTCCTCGAGAGAGATCCGTCGCGATAAAAGAGGTCGTTCGGTTTGCTGCGGACGGGCGTCGGCGTCGTGCTGCTGCTGTTACTCGTGCCCATCAATAGGCCGGCTGAGCCGACGGGACCCGTTTCCGAATCCAGGCTTCGCTGTCGCGACAACTCGAGACCTCCGCCGCCTCCAGCGCTGCTGCTGCTGCCCCCACTGGCGCCCTTTTTGCGGCTGGAGAGCGGAGTGCTCGACGTGCTGCCCATGCCAAACTCCATCGGTGTTGGATCGAGCGTCGGTCGGCGTCCGCTGGCCGCCGTTGCGCGAAGAGGAGACGTCAGCGAAGAGCCACCAAGCGGAGCCGATCCGGCGCTACCGCCGCCCATTTTGTCCGAGCGTTTGCTCAGCGACAAGGTGCTCGAATCGCTCGACCTGCCGGAATCTTGAGATTTGCCGTGGCGGTTGTACCAACCGCCGTGGCTCGTGCCCCGACGCATTTTTCTCTGCTGCTGCTGCTGCTGCTGCTGCTGCTGGCCGAGCGGTTCGAGCTGCTGGGCCGTATCGACATCCTCGTCGCTGAGATTGGGCGGGCAGTGGCCGTGTTTGTTGGCAGCGCCGCAACTGCTTCCGCACTGCTGACTGTGATGCTGCTGGTGATGATGATGATGATGATGGTGACGTCGGTGAGGACGCGGCGAGGAAACGGGCGACGTCGAGCACGTCTGCGTCCCCGTGCCCGTCATCGCGCTGGACGACCCTCCGCCGGATGAAGGCCGAGGACCATCCTGATGCTTTTCGACGCTGCGTCTCGTGCCGCTTCCGGCGCTGCTTCCATTCCGCTCATTGCGGCTCTATTTGTTTTGAAATGAATCCAATTCAAATTGCGAGAACTATATTGAAATAAAAACATACCACGGCCGAACGCGAAGGCGTCTGTGTCGAGACGGATTCCTTTTTGGCTGTTGGCCGGCCGTGATCTGTGGACGGTCCGTTTTGAGATGACGACAGAGATTCATCGGCCGCTTTGGATGAGGCAGAGTCTTGGCTAGGCGATTTCACTTGAGTATTTTGCTTCAACGTCTGCGCACACGAAAAATGAAATGAAATGAAACGAACGAACGAACGAAATGAATGAGAGAAGAACCGGATCCACTTGAATGGCAATCGCAGAGCAACGCCAGCAGTTGACAACAACACTCACGGCTTCCTCTCCTCGTTCCATAGAGAAATAAGAAGGATGGGAGCAGCAGCAGGAATAGGAGGAGGAAAAAAAAGGGGGGGGGGGGTTTCTCGCGAGTTGGTTGCTCTCAAAGACGTCGTTTTTTTTGTGTGTGTGTGTGTTGTTGTCTTTCTTCTTTTTCAAGATGAACTAAACAGCTTTCTCTTGCCCTAAAAATAGACGTTTCTCCTTTTTTTTTTTCTTCTTTTTTCTCAGCAAAAACGAGAAGAAGGCCAAACTGTTACGTACGTCTCTCTGTGTATACCCTACCCCCCACGCTTTTTAGCTGCTCGCCAGTCTTTTTGCGTCTCCTAACACACACACACACACACTCACGTAGACGAAACGAGGGTCACTAAAGTGCCGGGCTTCTTCTTCTTCTTTTTTTTTTTTTTTTTTTCAAATTTCCTTTGACAAAAACAGTTGTTGTCAAGATTCCAACATTGTCCGTTCATCAAAAAAAAAAAGAAAAAAAGAGACAGCCATATTTTTCACGACTCGTCTTCCTTTCCCTTTCCCCATCGCTCTTTCAGGAGGTCAAAAAAAACAAAAAAAAACAAACAAAACAAGCAAATAATTGCTGAGAGGGGCGTTCGTCGCAAGAGGAACGAGATGGTGAGGGTAGGCGGGCGTTTCCACGCAAGCGCCGCGACGCACAGAAAAGTAGCACAACGCAAAGCGGCATCCGTCAACCTTCCCGTTCACTCTTTGTTTTTTTTTGCAGCCGCACTAAAACGAACGACGACCGTGACACACACGCACACGCAGAGTGTCGCTATTTCAACATTGTCATTCCCTTTTCGAAAGAAGGAAAGATTGACAACCAACGTAACGTCTTTTAACACGCAGACGTCATTTTTTGAGGGGGGGGGGCCTTTCTTTTTTTTTTTTTTTTTCTAAAAGAAGAGACAAAACTAAAAACGAAATACTAAACCCCCCCCCCCCCCCCCCAAAAAAAAAGAATTCCAACAAAAGAGAATGGATGGAGGGAAGGCTAAGAATTCCGGAACTGATAAAGAATCTCCCCCACCCTCCCTGTCTGCTGTTGCGGTTGTTCCATACCGTACATTATACCGGCGCCTATTTTTCTCATTTCTTTTTTGTTTTGCTTTTACGGTTTAGGGATATCGAGAGATTAGGAAAGGAAAAAGTCAAATAAAAAAAAAAAAAGAACAAAGCAATGCGTTTTTTTTTTTTTTGTTAATAGACAGAAAGAGAGACAAAAAAAAGTGGCCCGTTTCAGCCGGCTCACCTGTAATTTGGCCAGCGGGATGATGTCGCAGTTGGGCGGCCTGTGCCAGACGGTCCGTTGCGTGGCGGCGTTGTAGTAATAGAAGCGCGAGGTCTTGTGGTCGAACAACTCCCACCACTGGTTGTCCGTCGTCCGTTTCCTGTATATCCATTTGATTTTCATTTATTGATTTTTCGTGCCCTTTTTTTTTTTTGTTTTTTTGTGGTGGGGAAAAATGGAGCAAAAGCAAATGAAGAAACAATCACGCACACACACGGCATGGAAATCACACCGTTTGTTCTTACATGGCCGAACAAGGTTAGTAGGGTGCGATCGTGAGCCAAAGCGAAACGATGGCCGCCACTCATCGGCAAGGATCAAATGGCGTGACTTGAAATAATAATGATTTTTTTTTCTTGTCGTTTGTTCGTTCGTCGTCTTATCAATTAAAAAAAAAAAAAAAAAAAAAAAAAAAAAAAGTGGACAACTGGAAAAAGGGGCGATAATGACACGTCACACAGAAAAGACGGGGAAAAACAGAAAACAGGTAGTTGTTGCATTTGCGTACGACTGCACGAATACAAGCCGCCGAAAGATTTCCAGTCTTTTTTTTTTTTTTTTTTTAAATGCACGGATGGCTAATTGAAACTTTCACGACTGGCTGCGTGTAGCTCATGCTTGCTTTAATCAATTGGCCGTTGCTAGGAAAAAGAATCAAACCAAAAAAAGGGGAAAAAAAAAAAAAAAAAGGAAGATGAGATGAGAGAAAATAACTTACACTGAAACGCCAGGCGGCGGATCCCAGACGCATTCGCCCGTCGTCAGATTGGCGTACATGTGCTCCTTGGTCCTCGGCTCGATGATCTCCACCCACTCCATTCTTGTTTTTTTTTTTCAAAACAAAAATAAATTCAATTCAAAATGAAAATGAAAAAAAAAAAAAAAACCGAAAAACAAAAAAAACTATTTAAATATCAAATTATCGATGGTGAAAACGCTTTTTTTTTTTTCACGACAGATTGTCAATAAGCAAAATGACGAGTCAAAGGCGGTGGTTTTTAAACTTTCAATGGCGGGAATAACAAGTGGCACGGGTTTAACAGTGTGCCAGATGTTACTACTTTCGTCACACACACACACACAGAGACGAAAAACGTGATGGATGGTGCCAACACACACACACACACACACGGAATCGCAGCTGCATTTGAAAACGATGAGGGGAGGCAAATGGGACAGAGCAACGCCCACCATAACCCCCCCCCCCCCCCGTCCCCTCTCAGAAAAGACGGGCGCACGAGCGCGGACGCTTACGTCCGTCCCTACAAGCCAATGGTGTTACACACCAAACTTTATTAGACTATGAGGCCTGTCCAGAGGAAACTTTGCTCGGTGCCTCATTATCAAAGCGTCATGACTCTTCTATTTTTCCTGCTTCAGCCAAAGAAGAGATACGAGTGTTGGCTTCCTTGTTTAACAGTCATATACGAACGAGAACGTCTACCACTTTGATTCCCTATCCGGGGAACAAAACAATACCCTAAAAAAAAACAAAACAAAAAAAAAAAGAAAACAAATTTGGGGCAAGAGAGAAAAAAAAAAAAAAAAAGCGGAAAAGAAATGGGACGGGGAGAAGCTTTCTTTTTCTCACAACTGCAGTGAACTGACAACTCGTACAACAAGATCTTGTTTAGAATAGATGAGAAAAACGACGCGGACGATGCGCTACAAAGAGTTGGCCAAGCTTTCATCAAAACGCCAGCTACAAAACAAAACAAAACTAGAAAAGAAAAAAAAAAAAAAGCATTTTGTTAATGGCTTTCCTATAAAGTTTCTCGGGTCCAGCCGGCTCGTCCGTTAGCGACGATCGCACTGCACTTTTTTTTTTTTTATATATATACACACACACAGACACACACACACACAAAGATAGGAAAACGGTTGGTCTGCTCTCTCGTGTTGTTTGTCTGATGGGCCGCCCGCTACGAGCTATGAGTCAACGTAACGGGCCGGGGCTATTTGCTATTGCAAAGGCGACTAGTAGACACTACACACACTACAACGTAGCTGTGTGCGCCCAGTTTTAAAAATAAAACGATACAGAAGGAGGCAACCAAGGCCGTTGATGGACTCGACGGACCCGACAGCGGCCAGCTTTGTTGTTTCCCCCACCCCCATCCGTCCCTGGGACTTGTGAAGGAGGCGCCAGTTCGGCTACTCGTCGTGACGTCTCTCGACGCCAGTTCAATAAGAAACGACGTCGCGATTGCTTTTGATTGAAAACGATGATGAATCGCCTGCAAAATGGCGCTTGATTTATGACTGCAATCTAAGATAAAACGACGGCCAATCGAGACGTGACGTCCAGTCGGCCGACATCATCATCAGCGCATTCTTCGCATACGAAATGTCAAGTGAGAAGAAGGAGAAAGTGTGTGGCCACTGCTCGAAAGTGAAAGAAAAAAAAATGAAAGAAAAGCAAAACAATCAAACAAGAATGCCACAGCATAACGGTGACGTGAAAGTTACTCCCTCTCGGCTATTCCACTCCGAAACACACACATACAAAAATAAAATAAAAAAACAAGAAGACTATTTTTTTTTTCTTTGTTTCTCTGTTCCAACTAGAAATTGAGAAAGAAAAAAAAATGGGTTTCGAGTCGTTGACCTAGACGTACCGACAATTAGATACGATGTCGATTGTCCCGCACGACAAAGAATCAAGTTCATTCAAAAAGAGAAGATGGCGAGTCTGTTACAACTTCGACACGCAAAGTGGCTATGTGTGTATAACTGTTTCTATCTGTGTGTGTGTGTGTGTGTGTGGAGCGCTAATGTTATTCATATAATGGAACGTTTTTCGGAATGGAACCAAATGCCGATATAATCCGTATCCATAAATGGGCACAGCCATTCGCTTCCCCATATTTGTTGGGATGACATTCAGATTAATAACTTTACATGGTAATAACAGACGGAGAAAAAAAATAGAGGAAAAGATTTCTCTTGAATTGGAAATGAGACCAACAACACCGACGGAAAAAAAAAAAAAAACACACGACCATCGTTCGTTCCACCAATGGGTTTGCCATTTTTTGTTCTTCTTCTCGCAGCTACTCTTTCAGAATACGTAAAATTCTTTGCCCTTTTAATATCTTTTTACCAGTTTCCCTCGATGCAAATGCACGATCTCAAATATGAAAAAAAAAAAGGGAATAATGCGTGACTACTAAACACGGCCAGGCTCCCTCCCCACGGATCGTGCTTAATGGCAGAGCAAACGTCGCCACCTGCCCGCCTTTGACGTTTGAAAGGGAAACAAGTAAAAAAAACTAAGAAAGACAAACTTGTTCCTTTTTTTTTAGGGGGGACTTTTTTTTAAATTTTTTTTTTAAAGAGAAACGAGATCCCAGACATCCGGTCAAAGGTCATCATACCTCGTTATTCTTCTTCCTTCTTTCGAACTAGTCCAATTTTCGTTTCTTTTTTTTTGGCATTCCACTCACATTGGGAAAGAGAGAGAGAGAGCCGGAATTGAGAACTTGAAAAGATGCGCACAACATTCCTCACTTTTATTTTTCCTTTCCTCCTTGCATTTCTTTTTGTGGGACACTATTTTTACTTGTCAATTTTTCTCTCTCTCTCTCTCTTTCGGGCAAAACCAAAAATGAAAAAAAAGAGAGAATCCCGCATTCACGATGGTCACTGATAAAACGGACAATTGGCTCGCCTTTTTCGGTGGAAGAACTCGGCGACTGCATGTGAGTATCATATCGATCGGACGACGACGTCAAGTTCCCCACAAAAAAAAAAGACATTCCCAATCCGAAAAACATGTTGTGTAGTTGTGCTGGTCTGTTCGCATAGAGGGGAGGGCAAAATAGAAATGCAATCAACTCGCAAACGTGCACAGCCTCCACCCCACCCAGCCCTTGCTTCCTTCCTTCCTCGCCAACATTTTTTCGGGTGATTCACTTGGGTAGCATAAAGAAGAGGCAAAAAGGGGAAACGAAAAAGACAGAAGAAGGGCGGTGGTGTAGTCGCAATCGTCAAGCGCAAAAGAAATCTTGTCTAGTCTTCTTTTTTTCTTTTTTCTTTTTTAGGCGGTTGACGCAGAGTGTGTCACGCTATCTCAATACACACACACACACACGAACTCCCAACGTGTTCCACGTCTTTAACTGTTATCAAACCGCAGAAAGAGAGGGAAAAAAAAAACGCAAAGAAGTAAAAACAAAAAGAAAATAGGAACGTTGGCGATTTTTCCATTTCCTGTCCAGGGTCAGCAGCAAAAAAAAAAAAAAAAAAAAAAAAACGCCGTGCCACAACCGCAAAAACAGGCCACACGCATTCACGTCGAAAGAAAAATCCTTCACCTGGTAGTAAGTTTAAACTTGATAGAACAAACGGCCTCCCTTCCGCCTTTTTTTTTTCTTCTTCTTGGCTACGCAAGTCAATGTTGCGGCGTTTTCTATCGTGATATCGATGTCATTCCCGTCAGCTTGAAGCAAATTATCCAAAACACACAAGACACAGACACGCAAAATGATGAAGATGGTTGAGAAACACACAAGAACCGGGGAGAGAGACCTCCTGCACTGAGTAAAGTGCGACCGCTCGCTGGGGAGGTGGTCGACCGACTGAAGACACGAGACTCCCCACACCACGACACACACACACACGCACACACTGCATCTTCTACTTCTCTTATTTTATTTTATTTTTTTCGGGAAAAGAAGAAATAAATGTAACCAACACTTGAAAATGACCGTGATTTCTACCTCGAGCGGTTCACGATTTTTTTTGGAAGGACCGTGGAAGTGTTAGGCTTTCAACTTGATCGTTTCTCTCTGAATACGATGATGACCGCGAAAGAGTTCTCGTAAAAAAAAAAGGTGGAGGGAGGGAAAAAACGAGGGCGACAAGACATAAATATGCATATTGAATCCTATTTCTATACTACGAGAGCAGGATTTCCCGTCTTTCATCCTCATGTCTCTCTTCGAGGTTTCGACTCTCCGTCGGGGTGGAGTTGTGTTGAAGGGAGGGAAGAACGAGAGGGAGGGTATACGGGACGCGGAAACCAAAATGCGGGCGTCGTCGGTGCAATCCCGTGAAAACCTTCTTTTTTTTTTTCCTTTCTGTTTTGTTTTTGTTTTCCTCCTCTTTTCTGCGGTTCTCGACGTTCGTGTCTCATTTCTATCAAAAACTTCAATACAAAATTGTTTTGTTTTTTTTTCTTTGGCTCCAAAGAGAAAGAAAAAAAAAAAAGACAAATTGCTGCCATCACCTCTACGAACGGTTGGGAAGGGACGCAAACTGTTTCGGTTCAATCCAAATATTATCGAGACTCAAAGCCCCTCACTCTTTTTCGTTGTTTTTCTCTCCTTTCCACAGGTCGGCTCAACGGTTTTTGTTTAGTCGATGAGTACAGAACGAACGCTAGCATGAGAGACTGTTGACGCCCTTTAGGATATCAACACCATGGCCGGTCTAACCGACCGACCGTGCGTGAGTGTTTTAATCCCCGGAGAGAGGCGGCATACTACACCAAAGGAAAAAGGAAAAGAAAAAAAAAGAAGCCTCGTACGATCACCGCCAGCCCTGAACGAAATGTCAATTTTTTAAATACAAATCGCTGATTGAGAGGAAGAAGGGGCGTATACAGCTATATCCACACACACACACACACATAAAAATACATGGGCACCTAGGTTTTAATGGTACACAAATGCTGATCTTGGCCATTTTGATCATCATCCGGTGTTGAATTATGAATGAATTTCCATCTCATAAGATTCCTCAACGACTGACAGGCAGTCAGTCATCCACCTGGATAGGATTTAATTAACCACTAGCATGTATACATAATTCTCACTGCAGTTATATGGCTATCAAATTGGGCTTGATATCTGGCATTGCAAATTAGGTGATCAATAGCTTGATCTCGAAAAAATTTGGAGATGGGGATTGACTGTGCAGCTCGTTTTCTGATTCACCTCACTACATTGGCTTAACCAAGGAGAAATATAAATAGATTCCAAAGATAAAGAAACCATGCGGTTGGGATTTCGGAAATGATAACGAAAACAACACAAAATGTGTGATGTGCATCTTTAGCTTGTTGATAGACCCACCCTTAGCTATATGGGACTTGGGAGACAACGCTGAACGCAAACAAACTCCTCCCAACAATCGCTGATTACACATTTAATTGATAACACTCTTAATCTCTATAAATGTATCGTTTGATCTTACTTGTTTCGATCCAGGTCTTCCATATCTGTTGATAAAACTTTACGGAACTCGGGGAACCATGGCTTCTTAATGTTTCGGGACTGACATTTGATGGTCGGCCATTTTGCTGCAACGTTAACAGCGCCACCGCTTTTCATTATTTACATCCCGGTGTCGATTGCTCAGGAGTAAAAGCCTCTGCTACGATCGAACGACAAAGTGAATACTGATTTAGAAGAAAAATGACTGCATTTACAGATAAAACTTCTGAGATTGGAAAGCAGGAATGGTTAGAAAAACTGGAAAACGTTCATCTGCCACGTATGAACATGAATCGTCTGGTGATGAATTATTTAGTAACTGGTAAAATTGTTTGTTTTGAAAGCCTTGAAAACAAATTTTCTTTAACCAATTTTGTTTTTTTGTTTTTTTCTTGTGGATCTTGCAGAGGGTTTCAAAGAAGCAGCTGAAAAATTTGCTCTGGAAGCTGGTTTCAAAGCTCCAGCAGAATTGGAGAGACTGGATGAAAGAATCAAAATTCGTGACGCCATTCAGGCTGGAAAGATTCAAGAAGCAACAGCCTTGGTAAACCAGCTGCACCCAGATCTACTTGATTCCGATAGATACCTCTTTTTCCACCTCCAACAACAACACCTCATAGAACTCATAAGACAAAAGAATATAGAAGAGGCACTGAGATTTGCACAGGTACACTTGTTCTGCTCTGGTACATTGTGACGTCATTCTATACAATTTCATTTGTTTTCGTTAATGGAACAGGAACACTTGGCTGAACGGGGAGAACAGAATCCAGCCATTCTAGGAGAATTAGAACGAACCTTGGCACTTTTGGCATTTGATGACCCGGAAAAATCCCCATTCGGTGATTTGCTCCACCCTTCACATCGCCAGAGAGTTGCAAGTGAGCTGAATGCGGCTATCCTCAAAGCGGAGCATCGTGAATCAACTACACCTCAACTTGTTTCCTTGATGAAATTGGTTATGTGGGCTCAAGACCAGCTTGATCAGAGAAAAGTGGGTGCCCTTCTGTCAGAATACTTCTCTGAACTTGTGTCTGGAAAAAGTTGAATTGGAAAGTTTCTTGTGTTGCTGCATATTAAAACAACTTCTATATGGCGGGAGATTAGATGCATTATTTTATGGTTTTATTTCGTTTTATTAGGTTAAATATCCGCGACTAACGGACTTGGCACGCGCCACACTGGATGACCCGAAGTAATTGAAAATTGTTACAGCGTCAGCCACCTCGTCCCAGTTGTTGTTTGTTCTCTCCCATCGACAAAGTATCTTCACAAATCTCTCTTTAATCAAATGATGCATCGGAATACAGAAACGTTAAAACATATCAGTGAAGAGCCTATGGTATCAAATTCCTTTATCCGTAAATACACCAACCATTCTACCAACCAAAGACAAAATCCATTGCTTTGGCGACAAGGCTCGAATTTTGCTGCGGTGTCGCTCTTTGCTGGTTTACCTTAAACACGTAGACAGAGAACAAATGAATCGCCAGAACACAAGCTTTAACGTATTGTTTTAGAAATACCTCATAATCAGCTTGAGCTCCTTTGTAAGTTTGAGTCAAAGGTCTCAGATTGCTACGGTCCAAAGCCGAGGGCGTTGCGCTGGTCCCCAAGGCAAAAGAACTGCTACGATCCCAGACAGCTGGCTGAGGTGTTGAGGTTACTCTCATTGACGGTGTGCTGATAGCTTGCAAATTCTCTTTCCTACTTTCTTCCATGATTGCCTGTAATTATACAAAAAAAAAACATTAATTCTCTTACTTGGTCCACATTCTTACATTTATCATGGTTTACCCCATCTGTGCATGGTACTACTCCAATCATTAGAGTGTCAGTCAAAAGTCTGCCATTTCGTGCCAGGGCTTTTCTAGCTTGCAGGCGACTTGCAAACTTCAAATGCATCCAGTTTCCCTAAGAAGGACAACAAAATTTCACACAAAATTCTCTATTGCACTTTAAAACAGCAGTAGATACCATACCTGTGAGGGTATGCGGTGCTCTAGAATATGTCCCCACATTCCTGTTTGAGTTAAAACATAGGATGCAGCGGTAGGTGGGAAACCAAAGACTGTAACCCATGTCCCAGCATCAGAATCTTCAAACTGGTCAGACTGGTCAACTTGAGAACTCACACTATAGTTTGCATGAGGAGTTGAGGGAAGGTGAGCATAGTCTGATGGAGTAGAAGGGGTAGAAGGACCTGTTGCAGAGAACAATCGCTGCACAGGTGGGCCTCCTGGTTTATCTGTTTTCCCAATTAATCTGGAAACAAGAGACAATTACTAGCCCTTATACATGGCAGTTGTTGATAAATAAGCATACCTATTGGCCTTTGGGGTAGGTACTGATGAAGAGGGAGGAGAAACGGAAAGATAGCCTGTTGTCGATGATCCCTTCATCATTTTCATTGGGCTGGTTTGAAATGGCCGACCTCCACCCTATGGGAAAAATTAATCAAGCAAAGCAAACTAAATTTGCGAATCTAACTTACTTGGCTTGTAACATCTCCCATCAAAAAACCAGGAAGGTACTGAGCCCCACTTTGTTGTTGATTAGCATAGACCCCAGTACCGGACGTAGGACTCGCGGGTGAACCTAAGGCCATGGGCTCCATTTCTTTGCTTCTACAAAAAAGATACACGATAGTAAACCTCGATGGAAATAATACTGCGCAGCAACTTACATCAATATGAGAATATTAAAATACAACGGCGTTTTTCAAACCGCTCTTTTAGTTTTTGAACCCTTTCTGACGTTTCAGATCCGTGGGTATTGGTGCTAAACAGTAAGATGTAGCGCTGGTTCTGGTGGATAATTTTGACGGTGCTTCACTGAAACTTATCTTCGATTTCGTTTTGCTCAAACGAGATTTATAATCAAAGTCTATTCTAGTTAATTTAAATAATTAATTGCTAGTCGCCTTTTTTCTCGTGTATTCTTTTTCGATGCTATGATCTGGCTGTCCAAAATAAAAGGTACGTGCCATTCAGCAGAATGAAGGGATTACATCCCTCATCCTTCGGTTTATTTTATTGTTGTATTTAAAAAAATAAATGCTGATTTTATTACACAGGGTGAAGGGGAATAGCAGCCTGGCAACCAAAAGTATTTTTATTTGGGGCTTCATACATAGAAAGAATCCCAATGCAACATTTATTTCGACCCCCCTCCTCCCCCACTCAAGCCCCAGATTTACACGTAGTTTTGGCAGTATGTTTCGCCCTCGATGGTATTTCTTCCGCCAGTTTTGCAAACGTCTAATCTCAGAAAATCTTTTTCATTTCTATTTTTGCCCTTTTGACTTCTGGTTTCAGTTGCTAAGCGCAAAGCACTAGAGGACGATTGAAAATCAGAATCAGACAGATTCCATGGATTCTCTATCGTCGATCAAATTTGCCACATGATGCATTGGTCTTGAGAACTAGAAATTGTTGGACTGAAAAAAAAATTTTAGCTTCGCACACGTTAGGCTTCCAACTTGTTTGACCGCAATGCGGCAACACACCCTATCACTAGGATGTTTAGACATCGTGATCACATTTTGGCCATACTTTCATAGCTATTCCACTGGTCTGGTAATGTCAAGCGGAGTTGCGTTGGAACTTTACCAGATTTTATTAAGTCAACTGAATCGTGATTTTTCAATTTAATGTAATGAAAATCTAATTTAATATTTCATACTCATGGTGTTGCCTTTGGTCGATTTCCTCAAAGAACCTAATCAAATGCAAGAGAAAATGTGAATGAAAGTTTCAGGTAACAAATCATATTTATACTTTTGTAGCCACCCCAATTTCATCTTTTTAACTTGTTGGTAAAGATTCATCTCTGAATCTTGTTTTTAATTATGGAATTGGCTTCATATGGCAGGACGTAGTAGGTCTACAAGGTGCACTGTCTCAACTCTGTAATCCAAAGAATAATGCCACAATACTCGACAAGATCTGTTTAAAGATTTCCTTAATTCTATGAAATGTCAATATCTTATTCCAGTGCAAAAAAGATGTAGATGAAATCCAGAAAATCCTCTTTTCATCAACACGCAACAAAGTTCTCATAATCGGTAATGATCATTGACTTTTTTGCCCTCCCACTCAACGTTATTGTCGCTTTGCGCCGTTTTGCGAGTGCTAAAAAATCACCCACATTGTGCACAACTGCTCTTTTCTGTTAAACTAGACAAAATTATTGAAATTTATTAAGGTATTCAACGTTATCACCTGTGCGGTGAATATTAATCGTAGATGCGTTATCACTTTTATTTGCATTGACTACTAACTAACTATAATCAACGATGCCATTTTGCTCTCTGGAATGGTTTTTTTTATAGACGTAAAATACGGAACAAGATCAGTATTGATAAATTTTCCCGAGACATTTTTATCAGACTTGGTTGTCGTTTTGTTTTCGAACAAAACAGCTGATCGTCTGAAAAACAATGGTAGTGGAATGAATGTGTGGCTGTGCCAACTACCACAAATATTTCAATGCGCAACGCTTCCTCAAAAAATCTTTTTGTAATAATAAATGTATTGTTTATTTTTCTCTCATTCTTGGTGTGCGTGACAAATGTACACGTCAACTCATTCCGTGACTGCAGTCTATGAACTACTTCCCAATTCCGAAGATGAGTGTTAATTAATTAAATGTACGCCGAAAACCTTGTTCCATTAGAGAAAGCAGACTTACTGGCAGACAGCGACAGTATGGACAATCAGCAAAAATGTATTTCAACAAGCTCTGGCTGGTTATGATTACAATAAAGAACACAAAAGTGATATAATAATGGGCGTGTTGCCTTTGGCAAGACATGAAGAGTTCCCATGTAGAAATGTACAAATTTCATCAAGGAAAAAAAAAAGGGGGAGGGAGATAATGATAACAATCAGAAAAGAAAACAATGAAAAATAAAAGTAAAAAGACCATATAACTCTCTTTCCAAATGACAATTCACATGTAAGGATGGTCGGTTGGGTGTACGAAGCGATGGCCGCCTCCATCGCCAAACCACCAAGAAAAGAATTACAGCAGAGAGAACAAGTAAATTTCTTTTCTTTTTCTTTTTTTTTTTCCATTTTCGAGTTGTAATTTTCTGCACTCGTCTACTTCCGAAATTCTTTTCTCCTTTCCCAAGCCCTCACGCCGGCCAGTACCACCATCGTGTGTCGAAATGGATTGTTAAAGTTGTGGCAATTCTTCGAAACAGCTGGTTATGGAAGGGTAGGGGGGAGGAACAGACCTGGCTAATTTCACCGCACGACGGGGGTAAAAGTTAGTACACGCGACACGCAAGGACAAAAACTGCGAGCGGGATCTTTTGACTACACTCAAATCAATTCTCTGACCGTCTAATGTCGGTTTCTTTCACACAAAACATTTGGAATCGAAAACCCAAAAATTACTTCTTCTTTGTCAACAAATTAAATCATAGCAAATTGATTATTTAAAAAAAAAAAAAAACTTAAACTGAAAGAGAGTTGATAATATAATTAAAGGGGATTTTTTTTTTTTTAAACGCAAAGCCAGAGACTGAAGCGTGATAGATATGTTGTAGAGATGATGTGTTAGTTTGTAACCATTAAAAAAAAAAGAAAAAAAGTCAAGAATCTTTCTGTCGTGGTATCAAAGACTTGGACGCAGAACACATTTTGTGACTGATGCAACACACACCACGAAGGAAGATTTCCACAAGAAAAAGAAATATATAAAAATAACAAACATTATTTTGTTGTTTTGCTTCAAAGGAAAAAAAGCTGCACAAGAGGCAAAGATTAAAAAAAGAAAAAAAGGAGGGATCAGCTGCCGAGTGAGGCTCCAAATAAAAATTCAAAATTTCAGACACCAAAAATGTCATCTGTTAAAACAAAAAGGAAAAATAAAAACGAAACAATGTTTTTAACCTAATAATAGCGTTCAATAAAGGGACTGAATATGGGCTTGATAATGTTCCTCGGAGATGATGTGCTCCGGCGTTCGTTTCATTCTCGAACTGCCGACGCCTTGGCTGGTGGCTTCGATGCACAGGACGACGAATCGATTCTGACACGAGAACTTGTCCTGCGCCAGCAGTTTGCCGGCGTGAACTTGCTGTTGCTGTTGCGACGGCGAGCTGCCGATAAGCGAGGCGGCCACTCCAAGGCTCTTAGGGTCGCTCGATGTCCAGGCATCGCAATACGAATCCAGCTGGCGTTCGCCGTTCGGTCCGGCTCCATGCCAGACCACCTTCTGCGGCCAGACGATGTCATTGAAAATGTTGCGGTTGTTGAAACTGTAGATGTCGTGCTGACGACTGGAAGCGAATTCGCCGGCCCTCCCGCCGCGGTACATGTCGTTCCAGGTGCGAAACAACACTTCTCCCTAGTGAGACAATTCAAAAGATAAAAAACATAATAGATTTCGTGACACGCACGTTCCAAAAAAAAAATAAATAAAATTCCAAAAAGAAAGAGGGAAAAAAAAAGAAAAAAAGAAGTTTTTTTTTTTTTTTTTTTTTTTTTTTTTTTTTCTGCTGCTCAAATTGAATATGCAACGATGAAAAGATGATTATAATGTGATGTTTTTACTACATAATACCCTAAGGTTGACGACTGGATATTCACGGTCAGATGAGCGGACGATCGTGTCAAGATTTTGGACACGCGAAGCTAAAAAAGCTCGGAACGTTCCCTTAATCAACAACGAGAGAGAGAGAGAGAGAGAGAGAGAGAGAGAGAGAGAGAGAGAGAGAAAAAATCCGATTTTAATTAAATTCGAGATAAGAAAAAAAGAAAGGTGTTGTTGCTTGTCGTCTAATTTGTTTTTTTTTTTTTTTTAAAGAAAAGAATAAAGAAAAGATATCCTACTTTGAGTCCTGCTTGACGAGCTTGTCGGAAGCACGCGTAATCCACGCGCTGGATGCCACCCATGTCTCCAGAAAGGGGTTCATTAAGTGCCACCAATCTCAACTAAATTTTCCATTTTTTTTTTTTTTTTTAAAGAAAACAAAAAAATGTACAAATTATCGTTGGCGACCAAACAGGATGTCGAAAAAGCAAAGAAAAAAAAAAAAACGACGAGTGTACAACAAGGACCATTCAAGTGATGTACTACAGCGAACGCATGCGTTTCCATTGTATACCGATGGTTTGACAGGTTCGTCCTATTTTCGCCAGCGACGCCGAAAGGCAAGTCAAATTTGAAGGAAAGGCAGCGTCCATTAACAATAGGAAATTTTTGTTTTCAATTTTTTTTTTTTGTTGAAAAAAGAAAAGACCACAAGATTAGAGTGGGGCAATCTTACCTGCCACATTTCCTCATCCTTGAATGAAAAGCATGAGGTTCAAGGCAAAAACAGACAACAAGGAAATGAAACATCTTTGTCCCCTCACTACCAACATTTCTCGAGTTTTATTCACGCAATGAAATGAAATGAAATGAAACGAAAAAAAAAACAAAAAAAAACCAAAACGAGAAATAAAAAGAAAACTTACGCTAGGCCCTTCGGCGATTTTCGGAAGCAAATTGTCGATGGCGCTGGCCGGCGTCGGTTTCAATGTGGTCGGCGGCGCAATTGTTGTCGTCGTCGGCGCCGGCAACGGAACGAAATTGCCCATCTTTTTTTTTTTTTCATTTTTCATTGGCACACAAATCAAAACATTATCGTGTGTCTGTTCATTTCTCACATAACAACAATTTTTCTCAAATCCTTTTCAACAGCGTCACGAATGCAAAAGTTCAAATCCAAAAAAAAAAAAAAAAAAATGAACTCACAGAGATGTATTGCCATCCTTTACGGACGCGGACTAGAAGACTCTCCTCTTCGTAGAGGTAGGCGATCGTTCCGACGGGGCTGATGTCGGAAATCTGCGTACGACACACAAGAAAGAAAAGAGACGTTAAAAATAGCCTTACGGTTCATTAGAGAGAGAGAGAGAGACACACGGCGCTCAGGTGAGAAGGAATGACACACTGCCGTTAATGGACTTGTCCAATCTACTTTCAACCTTCTTTTCTCGTACATAAAAAAAAAAAAAACGAACCCTGAAAAGAAAGAGAAGACGTGGCTTTTCGTTTAACGATGACACACGGCCGTTAAAAACAAAACAAATCCTTTTTTTTCTTTTTTTCTATTCCCCCCCCCCTCCAATAACCCAACCCATGCGAAAAAGGAAATCTTCTTTTTGTTGCTGTCGATGTTTCTTGCTAGCATTTTGTCATCATCATTCGATCCCATCGGTCGTTCACGTCGACCATTTGTTAGACAAACGGCTGATGTTTTTTTTTTTTTTTTTTTTTTTTCTTCTCATTTTATGTCGTTGAAAATGTCAGGGGCTCGTCACGGGGTCCTTCTGTCTCTCCGCGTCGTGCGCGATCACAATCGATAAAAGCTCAACGCCACCTGGCCCAACACTTGCAGGCCATCGAGAGAGCCACACGTCCAAATACACACAAGTGGTTCCAGCTGTACCGCGGCCTTTTTAAACTAGGACAGACAAAAAAAAACAAAAAAAAAAAAACAAGGTCGTAGAACCGGCCTTCTTCGCTTGTTTGTTCCGTTCAGACAGCGGGGGGAGTGCTTGAAGTGGCCTTTCTTTTCTTTTTATTCGCTACACAGGACGCGCACATTTATTTCTTTTTCCCGATGAGTACAAAAGACGCACCATTTTCCCATCTGGATTTTCGCATTTTTTTTTTTTTTTTCTTTCTTCTTTTCGCTATGCAACGTCCTTTTTTTTTTTTATGCGTTAGTACTGAAGTCCTAAGGATTTAGTCAGAAATGGTCATTATGTCCATCGACAGGTAACAAGATCCGCCAGCGTATTTTCTCTTCTTCTTAAAGGCGACACACGAGACTTTTAAGTACACACAATAAACGTAAAGTCTAAAGCAAGAAAGAAAGTGACTTGAACGAGCGGCCAAAACGAATTCAGAAAAAAAAGGGGGGGGGCCTTGCCTCTTTTTTTTTTTTTCTTCAATGCCCGACCTATTGATGACGCCCCGTAGTCTATTTGATTTTTATTTGGGAAAACGAAAAAGATGAACAACAGGTAGGAAAAAGGAGAACGCCAAGAGATAAGTTGAAATCTCGTCGTTTTTTTTGTTTGTTTTTTTTGTTACCTTGAAAAGAGCTTCCATATTGGTGACAATGATGGCTCCCGGCACCACTTTCTGATTCTCCTCGCCTTGTGACGATCCTACAAGCGAAATTTGCACGTTTACTTTCAATGACATAAAAAAAAATAAATCCACTTTCAAAATGCAAATTATTTTGAAATGCATGCCATGATGCGACAACGTGCTACCTGGTTGATTGTAGTTGACGAAACTGCGGAGTTCGTGAAAAGCTCCGCGGTTTTTGGAGCCTTTTTTTTTTTTTTTTTTTTTTTTTGCATTCGTAGTTTACATATTTTTTTTTTTTAAGGGGTTTTGTTAGTTTTAATTGATCCAAAGCAGCAGGAAAAATGTAAAAGGTCAATCACGATTACTAGCAATTAGTTCTTTTCCGTTTAATTAAATAATAAGCAGAAAAAAAAAAAAAAGAAAAATATATTCCTTTTACCTGGTCTAGACGAACCACTTGGAGGACCTGGGGGTCCCGGTGGCCCAGGAGGTCCTGGAGGACCAGGAATAGGATGAGCAGCTTGATGATGAAACGAGGGAGGACTGGCAGGGCCTGGTGGACCTGGAGGTCCTGGTAGTCCGTCACGGCCGTTGATTCCTGGAGTGCCAGGTTTGCCTGGTGCTCCAGTATCACCTTTGGGTCCCGGTGAGCTACCCAGGAATCCACTAGATGTCCCTGGTTCACCTTTAGCTCCCGGTAAGCCGGGTGGGCCCATCGCACCTGGACGACCAACACGACCCTATGGCGTAGAACAAGATCTTCATTTTTTTAAACGTCCACAGATTTAGAAAACTGGACTTGGATTTTCATTTTTTTGCTGATGAGCTCAACAAGACGTTTACCTTCTACCAAATGTCCGTGAATTTGCATAAAATGACGTTTGAAGTTTGGTTAATAAAAAGAACGCATTTCTTTTGACAACACAAACGGAAATTGAATTGTTTTTTTTTACCTGGTAGCCGGGGATACCGATTTCACCGTTGTCGCCAGCAGGACCCGAAGGTCCTGGTGAGCCTGGAGGACCAGGTTTGCCTCTTTTGCCCCGTTCTCCTTGATCGCCCTTCATCCCTGCCAGACTCGAGATGACCGAAGTAGGTCCAGCTGGTCCAACGGGACCGGCCGGGCCGGCAGGTCCGACATCGCCTTTAGTTCCTGGCAGTCCCGGTTCTCCAGCGTCGCCTTTCGCACCAGCGAGACCCATGATGCCCTGTGCTCCTCGATCGCCTTTGTCGCCCGGCTCTCCTTTCGTCCCTTTGGGCCATTTGGACGAACCAAATAGCGGCCCGCCACCCGATCCCACGTCCATATCGTCCAGCTGCATGGGGCTAGAAGGACCAGGCGGACCGGGCAGTCCCGGCAGACCGCGTTCCCCAGCTTCGCCTTTGGTACCCGGTCGTCCGTTTTCTCCCGGCAGTCCGGGCATTCCGTCGAGGCCTGGAGATCCTTGATCGCCTTTGGTTCCAGGAGTTCCATCCTTGCCAGGATGTCCGCGTTCTCCGTCGTTGCCAGTGTCTCCTTTAACGCCACGTTCGCCTTTGGGTCCCGGATCTCCTCTTTCGCCTCTCGGTCCCGGTTTGCCATTCATTCCAGCATCCCCTTTAGGTCCTGGACTTCCTGGTCGGCCTAAAGCTCCATAACCCGATCCAAATCCATCCTGTTTTTTTTTTTTTTGTTTTTTTGTTTGTTTTTTTTAAAGAATAGGAAATACAAATGTTAAGACACGCGCCCCAAAATACACTGAATGTATCAAACCAAATTAAAAACGCCAAAAATAACTCGTGTTGAAGTTGAATAATTCTGTAGTCACGAGCCAAACGAAACCAAAAAAAAAAAAAGTCCAGGGGAATGTAAGGAGAGAGAGAGAGATAGACGAAAAAAGGGGGGGGGGGGCAAAAAGGAAGTACCTTGTACATATTCCTCGGTTTCCAATCCGTCTTGAGAGAAACGCGTGTTAAAGTCAATATTGAGTTAAGCCAAACAAAGCGCCAAGATGATGAATGACAAAGTCAAAGAATTTTCTTTCTTGACGAAATCAAAAGAGAAAAAAAAAAAAAAAAGCAGGGGGCGAAAATACTCACTTCGAGAATGAGAGGTCCGCTGGCCACACCCGGTGGTCCTGGCAGTCCCGGGTTGCCAGGAATTCCTGGAAGTCCATCACGACCTGGCTCGCCTTTCGGACCAGTCTGTCCTTCCTTGCCAATTGGGCCGGCATCTCCGCGCTCGCCTTTATCTCCAGCTGGGCCAGCAGGTCCTGTAGGTCCGATTGGCCCTTGGGCGCCCTGCCCAAAACAACAACAACAAGACGCCGATGAAACAGCATTTAAAAAAAAAAAAAAAAATGGAATTATTATTATTATTATTATTATTTTTTTTTTTTGTTGCTATCGGCAAAATGTCATCAGTTGGTCGACAGTACCGGAATGCCCGTCATGCCAGGTTTGCCGTCGACGCCCGGTGGGCCAGGCACGCCCTGTTTGACTTGTTCGGCCAGCTTTGAGATGATAGAGGTCTCGTTGCATCCACAAACGCCGCCGCCCTTTTGTTTTTTTTTTTGTTTTTTTTTTTTTTATTTATGAAAAGAAGAACATGAAAAGAAAAAAGAAAAAGATAAAAACAAACAATGAAGTAAGCGCCTTGAAGTTGGAATTTCAATGTCCGTAATTGATCGTAAATGGAATCAATTTGCGGTGCAGCAAAAAGAGGGGCGCCCCGTCTCTACTGGAGAGCAAAGGCAAAACAGAGGCCCAACCCTTTTGCCATCGTCTTCAAGAGGCTGCGCCAATCTCTGCTTTTCATCACGCTCCCACTTCACTGTTAGTAGCCGGTAATTGAAAAGATCGTGACCGGCCGCTATCAAACTGTTGTACGTATCTGGTCATCGTCTCAAACTCTCTGCCTCCTCTTTTCCTCGTAGCTTTAACAACGTTTATCATCATTATTCAAAAGAGGGCCACTTGTACTTGCTTTAAAGTGAGCTTTAAATTTCCTTTTTCCCTTTGTGTTTTTCGTTCGTGTAGATATCAGACAACGAGAAATTTGGAGAAAAAAAAAAAAAAAAAAAAAAAAAAAAACACACAAAAACTGATTAGATGAGGATTTACAGTTGTTTAAATCACGCCACCCGAGGGCGACACGAACCCCTTTTCTTTCCCCCCCCCCCCCACCGCACCCCTCACCCATCATCTTTGTCTTTCGTAACGGACAGCCTTAACAACATCATCATCATTCAGACAAAGGGCAGGAGGGTTATTCTTTTCTTTTGTTTTTTTGTTTTTGTTTTTGTTTTTTGAAATAATCCCGAATAAAAGAAAAGGATAAAAGTGGCAGACGAAAAATGCCGGCGGATGAGCGATCATTTTTGGCGCATTCGTTATTATAGAGACATGCGCACGAGAAAAAAAAAGAAAGAAACAAGATGAATACGACGTACACATAGTCGGGAAAAGATCAAAGTTTGTCTTGGTTTTGGCTCGATCGCTTGTTGCCAGGTCACGATCTTCTTTGCTTATCACGCGCATATCAAATGGCGGTAGGAGAAGGTGGAAATTGACGTGTCAATAGCGACAAACCATTTTCCCTCTTTTCTTTCGACGTTCTTCTTCTTCTTCTTCTCAGACTTTTTTCATCAAGCAGACACAATTGACCGGAGGCCTTTCAGGTGTCTCTCTGGCAGATGCCAATGGCGCAAGTGATTAGGTTGTCGAAGAAATCGGCTGATGGATGGCCGAACAACAAGCCATTCGGGATAAATAAGAGGCGGTTTTTGTGGCACATCAAAGAGCAAAACCTTTACATATTTTATTTTTATTTTTATTTTTTTTTTTTTTTTCCTTGGCTGGCGGGGGTGATTTGAGCGTAGAAAAAAAAAAAAAAATAGATATCCATCAATGTTTAAGCTAACAAGTGTTGCGGGCCAATAAGATTGAACGACATTGTTTCCCAATTAAAAAAAAAAAAAAAAAAAAAGTCGAAGGGGGGTGGGTTTCGAACGACACCAATGTTGTTTTGGTTTTTATCACGTTGGACTGTTGGGCTGTGGCCATCAATCGGCTTAAGTCACACGAGTCGAAGGCGGACATCATGTCAAGATTCACGTTCGAGATACGCTCGTTACGCTTTGGCATCCATTAAATTTAGAATTAAAAAAAAAAAAAAAATAAAAATAAAAGGAGTTTTTTTTTTTTTTTGTTTTTGTTTTTGAACCGGTTGTGTTTGTTTAGTTTGCCTAACTCGTCGTCCGTTCAACTGACAGTGAATTTCGAATGAGGGCCAATCAACGTCACATTTCGCCGATTAAGGGCAATAACAGTAACCGCCATCCAAACGTCGAGACCCAATCTAAAATGGACGCGTGTTTTTGTATCGAGAGAAAACAAACGTCCGCAGTTTCAAAATGCAAATGAGAGGGTTAAAAAACTCACCCGCTCTGCGTCTCCCTTTTCGCCTTTCTCTCCGCGTTCGCCCGGCTCGCCCTTTTCGCTGCAACGGAATCCGTTCTGCATTCCGTGCATTTCTCGTACAATTCCTGTTCAACACATCAAGAAACATCCTTTTATTTGTTGATTGACATTTGAGAAGAGAAAAAGGTTTCAAATACGGACGGGGGGGGGGGGGGATCCAAAAAAAAAAAAAAAAAAGGTCCGTGGTTTGGACGGAGATGTTACGAAATACAGTGGCCGTGACCGTCGATATGGAGCAGCGCTACTTGGCCCCCCCCCCCCCCAAAAAAAAAAAAAAAAAAAAACTCGGTCGCATCTGTCAACGCCCTCGAATAAATCGCTCACTAGAAAATGCCAACAGAAAAATAAAAACCCCTGTCTCTCCGTCTGTTGCATGTTAAGGTAGGCGGGATTGGGCGCATCGTTGACGGCCGAGGAACATAAAAGAAAAGAAGCTTTTCCTACTGATGAACGACCTTTTTTTTTTTCTTTTTTTTTTTTTCTTTTTTTTTTTTGCTTTACGTCCGACGAAAACGAAAAGAGGCGGTAACAGAGTGGACCTGTCTGGTCGTCCATCTCTTTGACCAGCTTCGTCCGAGAGCAGCGGGTAGGTGGTAGGGCCAAGTCTCGTGCACAGGCTCCGTTGCGTTCAACATTTGATGAATAATGAGCTGGTTTTCGTAGCGACTCGGCGCCAATACATTTCAGATTCAATTTCACGCTCATGTTGGGTGCGCACGGCCGTAATCGACCTCGTCGCAGCTGATACCTTCCAGCTGACATCATCCTCTTCTTGACGCTCATCCCTTTGCATTACGTGAGCAGCACACGATACCCCTGCCGTCCGTTCAGTTTTGTCATTGGAAAGAGAACCCCTTGCGCTGGAATCTGTTCAAAAGAACAAAAGGGAGGAGGGCAGAGACCCAAACTATCGTATGGCCCATCGCACCCAAACATGTTTTAGGGGAGGAGGGATTTATTTTTATTGATAGAAAGAGATACGCGTATGAACGGGATTGATTACGTCTTTCATCTCGGGATCGTCATTCGGAATCTCGTCGACACTGATATGCCCCACAAGAGACTTTTCGAATTTGATTCCTAATCTTATCCTCGGTTTTCGTCGCCGGGTCGCAATCCACAAACACAATTTGCATATCACATTCAGACATCCGACCTTTTCATTTAAAAAAAAAAAAACAAACCGATTTTTTTTTTTTCTTTGTGTCTCGAACGAAAAACAAAAAAATTATAGAACACGCGTTTGTTTTTTGTTTTTTTTTTTTTCGTATCGGATTGGGTTTGGCAGGAATGGGCGATCATAAATTTTTTTTTTTTTCACAGAGCTCCAAACGTGAATATCTAAAGGGGGGGAGCGGTATTGTGTTGCGCAGACTTTCTTCAAAAGACGAGGAAAGTTGTGTGTCGAAACAAACGACGAACGCGTATTGAAAAAAAAAAAAAAAAAAAAAAAAGAAAAAAAAAACGCGCTTAAAAAAAGAGTTAAGAACTACGAGCGGGGCCCGACGAATGCGAACCTCGTCTCTGGCCGGATGCCAAAAGGCGGCCTGCACTTTCTTTTAAGCGTTGATCGATGACACCAAGTTGATGGAGCAGTTCGCAAACAGGCGCGTACACACACCTGTGTGTGTGTGTGTTACTCTATGCGAGAGCTTCTTCTATACCAGACCGGCTATCTTTAAAAACACACGCCATTTCGTTTTTTTTTTTTTTTTTTTTTTTTTTTTTTTTTTTCGTATGTAATGTTGACGGACCCCGAACTTCCCGTTCCCAGGACCTACATACCGCTCCCAGTGTGATTGATCAAAAAAAAAACGCAAAAGATTCTCTTTCCTCATTTTCTTTTTGCCTGCGTCTTTGTTTTGTTTTTTTTTTTTTTATTCATTTGCCACTTGTACTCGTATTGAATCGAATGTCTCTCATTCCGCTATTTCTTTATTGGCGTACTGGCAACGCTGTGTTTTCTTTCAAAAAAAAAAAAAAGAAAAGAAAAAGAAAAAAGAAAAGAAAAATGTACGAGGAAAAAATCATCAAGACTCTTATGCCCCTGTTGAATAATTGTTCCTCTGCTGCTGTTGTTGTTGCTGGCACACAAAGTAGCCCCACATTAGCGTCGAGTGAAGAAAGATAAACTTGTTTCTCTTGTCGACAAGACGAAAGCAAACAAAACAAAAAAAAAAAAAAGAAAAAGAAAAAGAAAGAACGCGCGTTTTTCTTTTCTTTTTTTTTTTCCACGAATAATAAGAATAAACAACACACCTGGACGGTAGGCGTTTTGTTTGGTTGTTATTTTGCCTGCATATATATATACATGTGTTTGTCCCGAAATAAAATGCGCCAACTATTGCTAGACTAAACTGCTGTCGTGTAGAGGAGGAGAAGGACGGGCCCAACGAGGAAATGTGTGTAGTAGCCCATTGTTACACGAGTCTCGTTTTCTTTTTGTGTTTGACATCCGCTGAGAAGAGCCACCACCTCGACATCCAGGAGAAAATCCAACCGTACGTCATGTCGATGCGAGCACATGATTCTGTTGTCATCAGACGCAAAGGCTTTCTCAATTAACATTCCTAGACCGAGGGACTTTTTTTTTGTTGTTGTTGTTGTTATCGTGAAAGATAAACAATTCAGATTATGTCATTCCGATTTTGTTCTTCAAAAGGGGAAAGAAAAACAAAAGAGTTGTGCCAAGCGCATTTACCAAACGATGACTTGGCATACGATCCACCCCCCTTTTTTTTTTTTTTTATTTATAGACGTCCAGACGTCACCCCTTTTTCTTTCAAAACGAAATTCTTTTTTTTTTTTTTTTTAATTCTCCTTTTGTTACTACAAGACACTCAAACAATATGGCCATTATTTATTTCTCCTCCCACCTAAACGCGTTATCTAATAGTTAAAAAAAAAAAAAATAAATAAATAAATTCCCCAATCAATTGAACGTTTGACGTTGAACATCTGTAAAGGTCGACTACAATAGGTCACCACACGATCCCATTCGGTAGGCAATATTTAAAGAGAGGAGGGAGTTGCCTCACCCCAGTGCCTTGTTGATCCTGCGCTTCTTTTGTTGTGCGTTTACGCGATGCAACAGATAACCTCACGTAGGTCACGACTAGTCATAACTCAAAGACTCCCCCCCTCCTCCACCTACTCCACCTACCCCAGTGTGTGTGTGTGTGTGTGTGTGTGACCCCTTTGGCCCAAAACTCATTCGACATGGGGAGATTCATGACGGTCGTACGGGACGTTCTTCCTGATTGACAAGCGCCATTACAAGCTCCTCCCATTTGGCTGGAAAACACTCAAGACGCACTTCTACCACCAACCCCCATCGGAAAGTCGAGAAAGAAAAGAAAAAGAAAAAGAAAAAGATAAAATAGAAAAAATAGAAAAAAAAAAGGCAAAGACACGACTTTGATCCAGGAGCTACGGGCAAATGGCGACGTTGAAGAATGTTAAAAGCAATCGTGCAACACGCGCGCGCGCCTCCCGATAGAGAGCGCAGCAACACAGCCGACCAGCAAGTCCACGCCACTCACGGGCAATTAGGCGGCCGTCATAAACCACCGCTAGACTAACCCAACCGAAAAAGAAAACGGCGGGTGACTGACTCGACATGGAAAAAAAAAAAAAAAAAAAAAAAACCCCTTGAGCTTGGAGTGACGCACGTCACCTGGCCGCCGTCATTTTCACGACGCCTCAAAAACAACACGGCCATATAAAAAAAAAAAAAACTTTTTCTTATTTTCTAAAAAAAAAAAAAAAAAAAGAAAGAAAGTCTTACCGACAACGTCGGGCGACACGGGCGGAGGGGGAGGCGGATGAGGTGGCGAACACGGCGGAAGCGGTTGAGATGGATCGAGCAGTCCGGCTGTTGACGACGGCGAATTCTTGTCAATCGATGAAGAGTCGATGCCCGATCCGATATCCGGATCTTCGCCATCCGTTTCCGAATCCACCTGTTTTCCCATTTGAAAAGTACGTTCATTAGATGCGATCAAATGGAAAGCGATTGAAATAATAAATGGCAAAATAATAACTAAAACAAAAAAAGAAAAGGAGTAAATACATCGAAATTGTTCACCAGGGAATCGTCGAGATCGAAATCACCGGAACCATCTCCAGAAAACTAAAAAAAAAAAAAAAAAAAAACCAAAAACAAATAAATGAAACTGAAAAATAACCAAAAATAAAAGAATTGAAATAAACAATGAAATAAAGAGAAATCATTCCGAGTACACAAGCAAAAAAAAATAAATAATAATAATAATAATAATAAAAGAAATTGGAAACGAGTGATGATGTCACGCTTAGAAAATGCGCCGCAAGAAACGAACGAATGAAACGAGTATATATATATATAGTCTCATTTGAATATTTCACGTTCACAAACAGGTCAGAGTTCGAGGTGGCTCAAACTTTGAGTGTACGTCAAATAGCTCTCTGCCTGTTGCAAGAGCGTCGGTATACCTCCAAAAGAATTCGATTATTTATAGACTCTTTTTTTTTTTTTTTTTTTTTTTTTTGCCTGTGCGCGGCTCGAGAAAAACGACAGACTTTTATCTCCTCTCCAAAATTCAATGTTGATTCAAAATCCAGCACAGCAAACAACAGCGGCTACGTACACTACATTCGTCCGTCTCGATCATGTGCAACGTTTTTGATTTGTTTGTTTTGTTTTGTTTTGTTTTTTCTCTCACGAAGGTCGTCAGTTTGATACGCAAAAAGACGACACGAAACACGAAACACTGGCCTTATCAAGTCGAATGCGTAGTATAACACGGTCAATGTTATAGCCGAATGAGCACACGTATATATATATATATAGAATGTTTCGATGGGGCGAGTCCATTAATAACCACCAGTGGAAAACAGACTGTGAAACATCTCATTGCAGCAGCATCTCTTTCCCTCTGCCCATCTTCTGACACTTTTCTTTTTTTTTTTTTTTTTTTCTTTTTCCTTATTGTTTGTCTGTCGATTTGCCCTCTCCTTGTCCGTTCTGATCAGAGCACACCATCTCTCTTTTTGGGGGCCGTTCTTTATAACACGCCAGATTGTCTCTTGCAACCCAACCGCTGCGGAGCTCTTCGTTTCTCTTGACATTCCAATTACCACGCTCGTTCCAAACACACACACACACACACACACACACACACACACACACCACAATGTCTTGGCACTAAAAGCATAGATCCCCCTTCCCCTCCCATCTGCACGGTGATTACATTCTCCTTTTTATTCGGAAAACAAAACAAAAAGGTGAAAATCATTCGACAAATATTCGTTTTGTCACGCGGGAAAAAAAACCACACCCCGCCACACAAACGCAAATTGTGCCGCATCATTTCCAATCTTTTTTGTTTTTTTGTTTTTTTGTTTTTTTGTTTTTTGCGCCAACGGCCGTTCAACTCTTTTCCTAAAAGATAATAATCGAATGAAATAGAATCGAGACCTGGTGAACCGTTACGTGTTGATACGTGGCCGCAAAAAAACAAAAAAAACAAAAAAAAACGAGACGACCGTTTCTAATTCCTCCACCTCCTCCACCTCAAATAAAAGAGTGTAGTGCGTAGACGATCACGATTCTCATTTTTTTTCCGATTCAATCAACACAGACACATGGCACTTTGCGGTTTGTTTTTTTTTTTTTTTTTTATCCAAACTGTTTTAAAAAGTTGAACGATGCGAGTAGAAAAAAAAAAAAAACGGGGCAAAATAGCGAAATGAAATTGAATGTCGTCTGAAAATTGTTTGCGATGAAAATGTGTGGCCGAAACGTGGAAGAGAGAAAAGAATAATGAAGACGTTTCCTTCCTTTGTTTGGCTGAGAATGACATGACAGGCGAAATGGTGCCGACGTCTTGATATTTCTCTCTCTCTTTGACGTTTCAATATAACGCACGAACGGACGCAAGGAACCAACAGCGTTCCAAAAAGAAACCCAAGTTCCTTATTGAGGCAAACGACATGTTTATAGTCGCCGATAACGAAGCCTGGCGTGACCAACGGCACGGCCAAACACGCACGTACCCTCATCTCCCTCATCATTTTTTTTTTCTTTCTTTCTTTAACCAATCAAAAATAATAATAAAAAAAAAAAGGGCCACAAAGAATCGAATAAAATTTCCCAAAATTGTCTTTCACGCGCGACATCGAGCGGCCGAAACTATTCGCAACGTTTTTAAAACGAAATAGAGCTGATTCACATGCGGATCGGATGGCATTGTTTTGTCTTGTTCCACCATTTCCTTCGTCTTTTCTTTATAAAAAAAAACAAAAAAAAACAAGAAAATAAATCAGCGACATTCGGGTGTCAAAGATCACGAAAGTGTTGGAGCCAGGGCGACACAGCGGACAGACTTTGTGCGATATCTGCAGCAATTCTTTCACTGCCTCAGCATGGAACAATTGGCTAATGTAATCGAGAATCAACTATCGCTCGAGGTGGCCATTTTCAAGTCGTTGAAAAAAAACAAAAAAGAAAAAAGGAGAATCACTCGTTGCAATCAAAAGAGACTCTTTAAGAGAAAAAAAAAAAAAAAAGAAAAGGAATGAAAATATTCGACGTTGTCGTCTCACGGATGTTTCGCTTGGTGCCGGATGTGGAAGGTGCGACCGTGAGAGATCCGCCCCTTTCAAGGACGACGCGATCTATTCTTCTCTGATTACACGAAATCACAATAATCGAATGGTAAAAAACGAACAAATAAACAAAATCAAGACTTTTTTTTTTTTTCTTTTCTCGATCATCATCGTCCTCCTCATTTCTTGGTCGTGTTGCTATGCCTTTCCTTTCGGACTTGAACGCTCATAGAAAAGCAGACAGGAAATTGGAAATTCGTCTGGGGGGGGCTCTCACTTTTGTCACGCTGCTAGAATCAAACGCTCGGAACACACACAACGTTTTCCCGGACGACGCAACAACAACATGGACGTGCTCCAGCATCAACAAAATCTACGTTTTTTTTTTTTTTTTCAAATCCACCGAAATTTCAATGTAGCGTGCGGAGACGTGAGATTCCGGACGTGACTCGTCTCCACATTATTTCCTACACACACACACACACACACACACACATCCCCTCCCCCATTTTTTATTAGCCTGGCCAGTGAGCATATCATCAACGATGACGAATCTATACGTTTCTTGTTTTGTTTTTTTTGCTTTCTGTCTGCGCCCTATAAAAATAAAATAAAATAAAAAAAAAAAACATGGAAATAAAACAATGAAAAATGTACTAGCGGCGTAGCCTCTAACCTCAATTAAAAAGCTTTAAAAAGAAAATGTTTATTTTTAACTCGAAAATTCAAAATGTAGTCTACTTCGCTATATAAGGACGTGTTCCGGGAGTCTGCCGTAAGTCTGGCTATTCCTTTCTCTTTTTTTTCTTTTCCTTCACGGGTTTTAAATCAGAGCAGACGCTGGCCAACATGTTCTCTCTCTCTCTCTTTTTTTCCAAACATTTCCTAACCCGAGCAAGAAAAAAAGAAATGCTTTTCAAGTCTTTTTAAGAATTTCGATTGCCGCAACTGGTGTGCGTCCTATATAAATAGTTACAGATGCCCCCGGTATTTGAGTTCAAGCAGAAAAGAAAAAAATCAAATAAAATAAAATAAAATCTCACGTAAAATACGAGAAAAGAATAAACGACCGCCTTTTATACCCCACCTACAAAACCGCATTCGTTTCAGACCCGACTATCATAATGAATATTCCCTTTTTCTTTTACTTGTATAGACGTGGTCTTATCAACGTGTGGCATCTTTACGAGTTAACAGGGAGGTCCATTCCTTTTGACGTGGGCCATCACACACACCGTTCCCACTCACCCTCTCCTGTCTCTCTCTGTTAAGGGGTTGGAAAAGAAGAAGCTTTTTTTTTCTTTTTTTCGAGCGTAAAAAATCGGTGGATGACGCAAGAAACTGGTTCGCATTTTTTTTTTTTTGTTACGACACGATTGTTTGTCCGCCACAAAAAAAAAACAGTCGGTATAAGTCTGGCGGAGGGGGCAAAAAAAAAAACAAAACAAAACAAAAAAAAAGGCAAAGAGTGTTGAATTGCAACGAATTGACGTAACTGAAGGATTTACGAAACATGTGCACAACGCCCCGGTTCTACATCCGCACACGGACGTCGGAGAGAAATATTATGTATAACATGGAACGCCCCAAGCTTTCAAACATTTAAAAGCCACACGCAAAAGAACAAAAGAGCCACCAAAAAAAAAAAAAAAAAAAAAAAATTGTTTTCTTTTCGGTTCTGTTTTTCCCTTTAAAGATATGCAAATCGGTTGAACCAATTTCACGAGAGGAGCGCACGACGGAGAAAAACACGTCGAAAATGAAGGCGAGAGAAAGAGAGAGAAAAAGGTTCAAAAACCTTTCGGATAGAAAAGCAAAAAAAAAAAAAAAAAAACAACAAAAAAGACACATCATTTAAGCAGGCGCCGTTCGTCGGCCGAACGCAACCAAAACAGACAAAAATGGGAGACTAGAAAAAAAAAAAAGCAAATTAAAAATAGTCACGCTCCCACTCGAAAAATACGAAATAAATTTTCGAAAAAAAAAAAAAAAAAAAACCATTGGCGTGTGTCTATCATCAAACGGTAATAGAATTGTTTTCCTTTTTTTAAAAAGGAGGGAAAAAAAAAAAAAAAAGAAAAAAGAAAAAAGGGCAGATAGAACCGAGAGAGCGAGAATGATCTAAATAGCCGGAACGAAACTGAGCATTGACACATTGGGCTGGCAGCCGGGGTAGGGATTAACATTCCCCGGCGGAAGGAAATGCATGGAAAAAAAAAAAAAAAAAAAAAAAAAAGAGGAAGGGAAGCCAAGGTCTTCTCTAGAGTCGACCCATTTTGTCAGTTTCTGTTTTGGCTGTTGTTGTTGAATCATTCAATTAACACTATGAGTCACGCGTCGCAAGTCAAGTCGGCAGACGGATGAGCGCGGAACAAAACTGGCAGGTTCCCCACCCAGCCCCGTCAAGCTGCTCATAACACACATGGACCCAACTTCCTCAACACGCATTTTCGTGTAACATACAGTGCGTAGTAGGTCCATCACACACAAATAAAAGGGGAGAGAGAGAGAGAGAGAGAGAAAGAAAAAATAAAAACGCCCCGTTTGGAATAGAGCGCAACAACTAAAGAAAGAAAGAAAGAAAGAAAGAAAGAAAAAAAGAAAAAATGTGAAGAATTTCGTTTTGGCGCACGTCCAATTCCGAGTTTTGGTGTAAGCAGTTGGTGGAGTCATCAATAACCCTCGTCGACTAATGTAATAATTCACCGAATCAAAAGTGCGCACACAACGAAACTCTGAATGTTTTACATTTCAAATTTTGATTGGATGACACGAGCAGAAAATTCATTTCTCTCTCTCTCTCTCTCTCTCTCTCTCTCTCTCTCGCCTTCTTTTTTTTTTGATTGTGCACGTTAAATCCAAAACCCCGTGTGTCTACGTGTGTGTGTGTAAATTGTCCAAACGTACTGTAGGGATAACGATAGATGGGCCCTAAAGGAGGTAGAAAACAACTCCTTCTCCTCCCCCTTTGTTCTTTCTTCTTACCATCTGCGACTTGAGCGGTGTGTGTGCCGAGTTAATGATAGTCATCGACGTAGACGGGGCGAGTGCGAAAGAACAACAAGAACAACATTTTCGGCACGATCAGATAGACCAGCAAGGTGAGATTCAGATGGAAGGCAACGTTGATGCTCGCTGACAGACATCAAAGATAGACGAGGTTGCCCCTTTCTTATTTTCTTATTTTGTTTCTTTTTGTTTTTGGTTTTCAAAATGTTAATTTCTACGCAACATGGCTGCTTGTTTTGACCGTTCCGATTTTTTGATTTCTCATCATGGCCAACTCTTTTTCGCTATCCAATCATCTCTCGCGCAAACATTTCCTCATTTTTCTCGACTTGTTTTCTTATCTTACAAACTCCATGGACAAATTTGCATATCGCCAGGTGGGGCCACAGATGGCTACAACAACAACAATTCGAAAAAGAAAGAGGTGAATTCAAACAAGATGAAGAATTGCATGGGGCGGCCGTTATATCGGCGAACTGACAAGGAAACAACACCTCGTCGGCGACGGCCAATTGGATCATCATCCGTCACTTGTTTTTGCTTTTCTTTATCTTTCGCCAACCGCAACATTTCAAAAAAAAAAAAAAGACGTGACCGATTCAACTATTCAGGTTAACGCACTTTTAAACTTTCAAGTTCACCACGCACGCAAAAAAAAAAAAAAAAAAAAAAAAAAAAAAAAAACCCCCCCCCCCAAAAAAAAAAAAAAAAAAGGTTAAGATGGACTTACCGGAAGGATGTCTTCGCACTGGACGCTGGCTAAACTCGGCTCGTTGGTCAGTTTCAGCTCCTGGATGGTGCCCTGTAAGAATAGGAAAACGGCTGCGGTTAGAACGAGTCGACCGCCAATCCAGTCGGCCGTCTTCGTCCACATTGTCACATCAATCGATTCAATTTCGTTCCCAAAAAAATTCAATTCTATCGGCACCCAGTAAATAAACACAACAACAACAACAACAACAACACGACACTTTGCCTACGTCAAATGTTATGACAAATAATCGTATCAACTACGCGATGTTTTAGTCCATATTTCAATTCTCTCTTTCTCGCGAAATCCAACGCTCAAACAGCGGCACAAGGAAAAATGAAAATTGCGTTTCAAATTGAAAATGCAGTGCCAACCAGTTGCCCCGTTTGTTTGCGCTCGAGAGACACGACTCTGGCAACCGCACTCGGGGCCAGACGGACGGCCACTGACCGACCGGGCGCGCTACGTCCCTGCTTTTATTACTCGAGAGACTCTCTCTCTACCATCGCTTTCGTGCCGTTGAGCCAGTCAACAATGATCTTTTTTTTTTCCTCGAGTTTTTCGTTTGGAATTTGTCGCCATTCGATCGAAACGAGAAAAAAAAAAAAATCCGTAAGAAACAAAATGGTTTCAAATTTTAATTTTCCTTAATAATAATCAGATGATTACGCTGGCGCGACAGGGACCGCGAGAAAGAAAATTTGATTTTAAACAAGGGCCTTTATAACACATGAATGTTATCAAAGTCGACTGGATCAACGGGAGACGAATAAGAAAAAAAAAAAAAAAAAAAAAAAAAAGGAAATCAGGACAACGAAACACAAAACCGGTTCAAATTAAAATGGGTAATAAAAATCTTCGGAGGATGTAAAAGAACATTACGCATCGTGAGTCGACGTGAAGACCGTAACTGAGTCACAGACGCACTAAAAGAGGGCAGACCTTCTTTTATATGGGTATTTCCTTTCTTCCTACTAAATTTTTCTTTTTAAGTATCATAGCGATTCAAGATCTTCTTTCTCTCTCCCTATACATATACAACAGACCCCTATAATTCAACCTCTACGCATGATTCATCACGTGGAAGGATAGGCTCCCCCCCCCCCCCTTGGCGCCCTCCCCTTTTCTTTAATTTTTTTTTTTTCCCGAGAAGGACTCACGCCATCTTGTCGTAGTTACGGGAGCTATAAAAGGAGGAAGACAATGTTTCCCTATTCTTGTGTTATCGTGTCTTACGAAAGAGTCCAAGTTTTCACCCCGAGATGCATCGGTCATATTAGATGGAAGAATAAGACAGAAAAGGAAAGAAAAAGAAAAAAGATATATCTTACCACAAACTCTCCAGGAGGTAGGATGAGGTCTCCAGCTTGGCCTATATACAGAGTCGAGGCTGTGTCAAAGGTTAGCTGCTCCTTCCACGGCACGCTAGAGATGATGATACTGCCGTACTCGATGCAGTTGAAGAAGAGCGTCACGTTGGGCACGCCCATGCCGCTGTCCAGCACACGAAAAGCGAATCGTGTCCATTTCTTGGTGAAAGAGGGAACGAGAAATTTGGCCAATACCTGTGGTGGTGCAGAAAGGTTAGAACAAGAACGAGTTAGCAAACTGAAAATGAATATGTGTTGTTCACCTTTGACACAAAACGGTCTTCTGGGTGGGTGTGGTACAGAGAGATTTCACTCTGTTTAGGCCCTCCAGGGCTGATTCGCACACCAAACTGGACCAGGGTTTCAAGTGGGTCGACCACAGCAAACAGATAACCACCTACGACAAAAGATTACAACAGTTTCTTTTCACTGTGAGTGTGTGCAACAGTAAACATTGCAACGGGTGGGGGGGGGGGCTGTGTTCTTTTCCAAACAAAAAGTTGAACAGTACCTTCATTGTTATCAGGCTTGATTGTGACGAGAATAGAAAAGTCGGAATAGAGCTTGTCCGGAAGTAGAACTTTGTAGGGAATTTTGACATCATGGCCGCGAAAGAGAACAAAAGCCGGGAATCCATCGACACCCATCCCGAACGTGATGTGTTCTTCATCTCGTAAAGGAACTTCAATTGCTTTCAGCAAGTCATGATGGATCGGTTCGCCAGCTGTTGAGAAAGAAACATCATTAAACGAAATGAATTGCAAATGAATGGTTAAAAACGTGCCTTAAACATGAGATAGAATCAAAACCTCCCTCCCATAAAAAAAAAAAAAGAACCGCGAGCAGAAAACGTGGTCTGACTTTTTCGAAACGACACGGAAGCTGTACACTATGGCCATCTAGTGTCTAGATCAATAACTGGCCAATTAAAACTTGGCGTGATTCAAAACATTTGGCTGGGTGGCAAAAATAAGTTGACGGTGAGTCAGTCGGTAACGAGAACAAACTCTAACCAACGAGCAAACATTAAAAACAGGCTTGAATTTTAATGGATTATCCCCTTTTATGGGTTGGCACTTGGCACGTTTTTTAACAACAGGCAATTCGTCTTGTCACATCGTTTATAGAACAGCTGTTTTCTTATAGCCAGAAATTTAAACACATTAGCATTTATTTTTTCCCTTCGTCAAAGTGCATGATTTTGTTAGGATTAGTCGACTGGAATAGCTTTGGGACCTGATGCAAACATAACCCCACGTTCATGACTTTTATTTTCTCGCAATGCGATAGACCGCGACAGACGTAACTATCAACGAAAGAACCCGTTAAAAAGATTCAATGTTTACTAGCCAACAACGAAAAAAAAAAAAAAGAAAAAAGGGCCAGAGTTACATGTAGAAGAGCCAGAATATATGGGGCTACCAGCATTTCCAAATAAAAAGAGGGAGAGATGTGTTTTTGTTATTTTTACCTCGAAAAAATGGCCGAACGTAGGGATTTGAATTGGTCATTGACAAAAAGAAAGAAACCAAACTTGCTGGCCCTTCTCGAATAAAAAAAAGGACGAGTCTGTGGTGTCCCATTTCGTTGTGTCTCCTCACACAATTACAAATGGAATAAAGAGGCAAACAAATGGCTGAAGGGGGGGGGGGGGGCGGGCGGCAGATTTACAGGTGGCCACCAGCATGTCATTGACGTTATTATACAGCTCGAAAAAAAAAAAAAAGAATGCTCAAATTTCGCCGATGGCCAAGAAAGCCCAGCTCCTTAAATTGAAATTTTTTGAAAGGGCCAACGCCTTTCAGCCGTGTAGGGAGAGAGTTGATACCGATCATTTCAAAGGCGCATTCTTAGCCGTCGCGACGGTGTCCGTCTCAATTGAAATTTAGTTTTTCTTGTTATTTTACCCCTTTCCAGCTGACGTCATAAAAAAAAAAAAAAATAAATAATAATAATAATAATAATCAAAAAGGGTCGTTTCGTCAGCGGGGTGTAGATTTACGTGTAGCAACACGATCGAGGAACGGAACCCAAGTCATCGGCCGTTGATGATCCGACCAAACGGGTTCCGTGTGACTAGCTGTCACCAACAAGCGTTCGGGGCCACCGTGGGATCAATTTATCACGCCTGTCAAAAGCTCTTTTTTTTCTTTTTCTTCTTCTTCTTCTTCTTCTTCTTCTTCTTCTTTTCCCATCTCCTCCTTAAGCAGTAGCCCGTCAGCATCGCGAGGAAGAAGATCCCTCTCGGTGATAGGCCATGCATAAAACGGATACTTGTCTCCGTATAGTCTATGATACGAGACGAGACTCAACAAGTTTAATAACCCGCAAAGTAAACGCCAACCAAGCAAAAACAAAAGAAAAACGGGGATAGTGGCTGTAGTGGAACCGACCAACTTTGGAAGTGGATGAGACATTTCCAAAGGGGCGAAAAAACAAACAAACAAACGAAGAGCTTTACTCAATTCTATGACAGCCAGGAGGCTAGTTAAAAAAGAAAAAAAAAAAAGTTATTTAGCGAGCGGATGCGTTTTGGACGCTGCAAGGAATTTATATAAATAAATTTCGAGTTCCGACGTAAACCGAGCGAGACGTCGTCGACGCCGCCGTCACGTCTCGGGACCTTCTTTTTTTTTTTTTTTTGCCCGCTGTTGCTGTTGTTTTTATTTAGATGTCTGTTGCGACTTGGGGAGGCTCTGCTTGTCTGCTTATTTCATAGGTGAACGCACTTGATGTCTAACCAACCCCCAAAACATTTCCAAAATAGATTTACTTATTTATTTATTTTTTTTTTTTTCTTCGGTTTTAAATCAGCCGATATTAGGAAATGAGCGAGACGCATTCGAATGACGGTGCGGAGTTTCTGGCCGTTGGCGAGCGCATTAGAAAATGGCAACCATTTGACAATGTCGAAATGGGAAACACGCGCCGGAAATCTCGGCCAATGTAGAAATGATTTATTTTCGCATTGTGCGGCATTTTTTCCGTTGAAATAGTCATCCGTCATCTTTAACTTTCTACCCGAGCGCTAGGAGGGTCTTAGTCAACCTTTTTGCCCCGCAAAATGGTCGAAGCAAACAAAGTTCTAAATAAACCCACCGAAAAAGAAATTTCAATTTCGCGCGCTATTCTTTTTTTTTTTTTTTTTTAAACCGCCACTGTAAATAAAAAAGTAAGATAAACAGCCGGTTGTGGAGATAACGAAATGGATGAAAAAAAGGGCAAAAAAGAAAGGAAAAATCTGTATATAATAAGTCCGAAGTGTGCCGCCGCAAACAACGAAAACTCGTGTGTACGCGCGCCCCACTCACATAGACAAACTTCCTCCTCCGCAGTTTGCGAGGGAGATGAAGAGAAACACGTTTTGTTTGCAGCAAGCTATTGGCTTTATGAAAAAAAAAAAGGAACGGAAAACTACAAACATACGTCATCGTTGACATGTTTCGATGTAGACGCGAAACAGACGACGCTGACGCGCAGCATTTCCAATTTAAATTTCGTGCCCATGTGGCGTGAATTCGTTGGGGAAAAGACGAACGGACGGGACTTCTTTTCACGAAAAAAAAAAAAAAATGGCCTAATCTTTTCTCCGACTTCCGGCATTCCATGATTTATTCATCGATTTTCGGCTTTGAAATATAAACATCAATAAAACATCAATTAGCGCTCCCCCCCCCCCCTCACCACCCAAGTTGGAAACGTAAGCTTCTATATGAAAATAAATATCGTATTTCTAGAGGCAATTGATTTCCTCCTCACTTTCTTTTCTCATTTGACAACTGCGCTACCCGTTGATTTATGGACGGACTAGTCAACTTTGCGCCCAAACTTTTTTTTTTTTTTTTTCCTTCCCGTTTATCGCCATTGGATTTATCTGAAACGTACGGCGGAAAAATGAAACTTTTGAGTGTTCGTTTCCATTTTTAATATCATAAACGCCTTAGCCCCCCCCCCCCCTTCCGCCGATCGTTTGTTTACTACGCACACAAGAAAAGCGGCTTTTGTCATTCACAGCTTGAAACGAGTTCACTTTCCCATTCAACTCCAATGAATGGAATAACATCAACATTTCAATTTCTGTAACGAAAGAAAAAAAAACAAAAAATTGTTGTCGTGTGAATTCCCAACGTCATCCGAACGGAATTCAAACTTGATTTATTACATTCCAACGAGTCGTCGTCGCAAGTCAAAATGGGGGAAAAAAAAATGGTTTCTTTTTATTTGTTAGTCTACCGACCCCGAAACGATCAGGTTGCGCGCCAGCTAAACAACATACTCGACATCACTTGCGATGCACTACCTTTAGAGGACACGATCTTCTCGGATGAAGAAAAGAGATAAATGGACGTTCGTCTATCGATTTCTTTTCATTTGTTATTAGCTCAATTTTTTAGCAACAGTTGTAGTTCACGACGAGACCCCCCCCCCCCAAAAAAAAAAAGTCTGCACGTCGAGAAAAAAAAACGGGTGCGTGTCGTGTTGATTGAACGCCGAATTGAGGGACCGTCTAACCCATTTTGACGTTAGGTGGCGTGCAAGAGGATTAGATCTCAATGTCTGAGAACTTTCGGAACTGCATTTTTTTTTTCGTTTCGGCTATCGAAAGAAACGATCACGAATAGTTTTGAAATCCTTTTTTTTTCTGTCGAAAGTGACGGACTCTCCGGCGTGTGAATTTTCTTGCATTGACGTTTGAAAACAAGCCACGCTCAAAGACACATTACACGTTTTCATAAATTTTTTTTGGAAATCTTTTTAAAGAGTGGCCCTCTTAGTCAAAAGAAAGCCTCTTGTTTTCCCTTTTTCTCAAACATCATTCGAGCGTGTCTCGTTCCCAACATCTAAGAAAACAATGAAAATGCGCCATGTCACAAAACGGAGGGGTAAAAGGAAAAAAGAAAAAAAAAAAAACGACCATGTTGTATGCCAACATGGTCGTTTCTTAAGGAAAAAACGAACAAATCTTTCTTGAAAAAGCGTTCCCTTGTTGCTAGGGCTTGATGTGAACTCGGGGAATTACGATCGTTTGGTAATTCATGTCGCCTGGTTACATTTACTTATCTATTATCTATGGCCGTGTTTTTCATCTGCTTTCCATACAGACGCAAATTCTTGCATTTGATCCGCGTAGAAACGAGGACAAGCAGGGATTCTCAAACGACGTAATCCTCTATTGATTCTCCCCGGAGGAGCATCAGGTTCTTTTTCAATCCCCCACCAAAAAATAAATATAATCATACAAAAAAAAAAAAAAAAAAAAAAAAAAAAAAAATGAGGAGGATGGCCATAAATATATAAGATAGAGGCGTACATCTGAGGTCCCTATTTTATTTACAACACAAAATCCCCCCCCCCCTTTTTTTTTTTTTTTTTCTTCCCCCTTTGAAATCGAACAAGAAAAGAGAAAATATCGGCGTTCAAGTTGACCGCCCATTTCAAAAGCGCCAGACGGCGTCAGGAAGAAAAAAAAAAAAGGGGGGGAAAATTGGACACATCTCGTTCAATCTGTCTGCGTGATTCAGTTTCGAAACTGTCTACATCGATCGACGCAACAACAAAAAAGAAAAGAGTGGCACAATTTCTCGCTGAAGAGATCGAGTCGAGTCCACATTGGGACTTGCATCCACCGACGGGCAAAAAAAAAAAAGAAAGATTTGGTGCTGTTCGTTCGACCTGTTTTCTCGCTCAATGTCGACACGCTAAAACCTTATGCAGTTGGAAAGAAGGATGTCACCGGCGAGTCCGAGGAATTTCTATTCGCTTAGAAGAGCGCGTTGGCCGAAAAATGCAAACAACTTCGAGTGTTGGATCTATAGACGAATGCACGTCCATTTGTCAAAAAGTCAGAGGACCACGAGAGGCCGAAATGGAAATAAAAAAAAAAAAAAAAAAAAAAAAAAAAAACGGGCCACATCATCCATCAGTTTCGCTATCGACCAAGTTTCATGCGCGCTTTGAAGGAACGACGTGCGCTCCGCCTCGTCATAATTACAATGTGTGCGCACGAGAGAAAATTGGTCAACTCCTAGGGGCTGATTCCAAAAGTTTGAATTCGAAGACATCGCTTCCGTTTTTTTTGGCCACCCAAAAAAAAGGGGAAACTTAATTAATCGTGAAAAAAAAAAAGATGATTCTGTCTACAAAGAGTCTAACAAATCGGGTTGCATTCGTTGTTTGAAAATGAAAATCCGTGGCGCTGCGAGGCGAAACGCCTGCAAGGTACGTATGTCATCCGTCATGTGCCGACAGTTTCACGACGGACCAAAGAAAATGTGATTCTCCGCCTCCCGAAAACTGTCGTTACAAAATTGATATTTTCTCTGTGATGTGGGATTTTCTTTTTTTTTTTTTCTTTCTCTACTGTTCGACCCATTCGACTAGGCAGTACACGCCATTTGCCTCTCGTGCCGTTCAATCACACAGATCGCAGGGGGGTTTTCCATTCGTTTTCCTTTTTTTCCCACCATCCAATAATTGGGGAACAATGTTGGGAACACGGCGATGATTTGACAGAAAACGTTTCCAACAATTGAAATATCCCCCCACAAAAAAAGAATAAGATGAGGAGAAAAACTTACCCAAAAGGCCGGCGTTTTGGGACGCGCTGGATCGAATTAGCGTCGCCGCTATCCTGCATCAAAAAAGAAGAAACATATCGTGATGAAACCGTAAAAATTCATAAAAATCAGACAAGAACAACAAGAGGGGAAATTACGATCATCATAAAATTTCATCTTTTTTTTTTTTTTTTTTACGAGTTTCCATATCGAATTCAATCTGTAGCCACGTCATCTAGATCGTCTTGAACAGATACGCAACACTATATCACACACACACACACACACACACTAAAAAAAGACCCCACCCACGTTAAGAAAATATGAAATTCAGGACACACACGAAGGAAAAAAGACGGATGAATCCATTCAAGAATCTCATATCGTACAGTGTTGATCCCTGCCCCCGAAAAAAAAAAAAAATCCGTTCATTCTTCATCATTTCGTATGGCAAGCGCGTGTTTTTTCACGTCGTTGTCCGCACTTTCAATGGCAATTAGAAAGGCTCTCTCCTCCCACACGTCTACCATTACAACGACTACTATACTACTAACTGATAATAACAGAGGAGAAGAGCCCGCTGTCGTCCTTCTTAATAATTCCTCTTTATGAACATTTTTCGTTTTCTTTTCAAGGGAGAGAGAGAGAGAGGGTAGCAGCCGGAGGTATGTAACAATCGAACGCATGACTAGGCGCAAATACATTTAATATCCCCTTGGTTTTCCTTCTTTTTTCTACTTTGGCGGTCATTGATCACCGGGCGGTGAGCCAAAACCTACGACCGCCGGAGGATTGACACATGGCTCTCAAATTCTAACGTCGGCTCTTCTATTACGTGTTTATATACGTAACATTTATTTAAATAAATAAATAGAAAATAAACGAAAGAACCCAAAGGAAAGAGGCAACAAAAAAAAAAAAAAAAATAAAGAACCTTGTACAACTGTATAATAAGATGACCAAAGATGGTCAAAGGAAAAGATCTTCTCCACTTTCTCCCTACACTTTTTCGGAAATCTTTTCTTTCTTTCTTTTTTGTCTTGATGCTGATAGAACAACCAAAAGTACACATGCTCGTATCGCAGCGTGTTGACTTTTACCCCATTGGTCGAACACCATGTATTCTTATTTTATTGTTGAATATTCTCATTTGAATGCAGCAATTCTTCCCTCCCTTGTCTTTCCACACACACGATCAACGATGATCATTTTCTTTTCTTTTTTTTTTTCCTACTTTGCTGCCCGTTTAAATCGATTATTAACATTCCTTTTCGAAAATGTGGTTACTCTCTCTCTCTCTCTGCATAATAATAAACACAACAACCCGTTGAAAGTTAAGAAAGAAAATACATGTCTAAATTTCCCAGTAGAGAAGAAGAAAAAGGTTCGGATGGCGGCTGTTGTAAAAAAAAAAAAAAAATGAAAAAAAAAAAATAAAAAAAAATTCCCTCTAGACTTGATGCCTACCCCATGTATATAGAGGTATCATCAACTCGTATGACTCACGCTTCAACACTCGACGCATACTGAGCCGGTGTCGATGATATACGATCGATTGACTTGTTGCAGCAGACCCCGTGAGATATTAGATAATATTTCAGCGGGAGGTGGTCTTCTGCTTACGTCTACGCAAATTTAAATGATCAACGCTTTTCCTACAGTATCGAATTTGGAAAAAAAAAAAAAAAAAAAAAAAAACTTACTGCAGCATCACAAGCGCCAGCACGGTACACATCATCGATGGTCAACGAGTCCAGCTTTTGTTTTCAATTTCGATTTCGATTCACTCGACCTGTCCCCGTTGGTGACAACAAGACGCAATCAAAGTCCAAAACATTTGATCGCTTCTTCGCCTCTCTAATTTCACGACATTTAAAACCCACTACACCATCGCGCTACTCACGAACGCACACACTCGCTTCTTCCTATCCCGCCGACGAAAAACAACAATTGATCACCGTACAAATTGAACCCGCTCCTGTTTTTGACGATGTCTCTCGCGCGTGCGGTCGTGTAGTGCAGATTTCAAAATGAGCACGTCCGTTCACTACACCGGTCTAGAGTCAACTATAGCCGAGACCGGTTGCCATCTCTTTTTCCTTCTTCTTTATCCCCCATACACACAACCCACCCTCCCCGTACGTACGCACCTTCCCCCTCGTCCCCACCCTGCATATACCGTGTGGTGGTGGTGGTTCGAAAAGAAAAAATGTATTTCACGGTTCAGAACCAAATAGTTCAGCGGTTGCGCGCGTGCTCGACGTGTCCCGGAAACCCGCCCGCCTTCTTTCCCACCCACTTTCGTTGACATAAACTTCTTCCCGAAAGAAAGAGGCGTGTTCCATTCAATTTCCCACAAACATTTCGGGAAGAAAGCCCGTTTGAAAAAAAAAATAAAAAAATCAGCAATAGTTTAAAAAAAAAAATAGTCAAACGGAAAGATTTGAAGAATGAAGGCGAGTTTAAAAAAGAAGAAAGGAAATTGGAAGCAATAAAAGAGAAAACCCCCTCGCAATGTAAAGGGAGACGCGTTAATTATCTGCTCTTGTGACACGGTCCAGCACGACATGCGGTGCCTTCGTAAAAAATAAAAAATAAATAAAAATCGCTTTTTAAAAAGGGGAACGCCACCCAAGACTAGAGAAATGGGCAAAGATAAATCTTTGTAAGCAATTATTTGATATTTCGTTCTCATATCAAATTCTCTGCATCCCAATTTTTGGTTTCATTTTTGAATAAGAAAAAGGGGATAGCAAAAGAAACCTTTCCTCTGTCTCTGTTTCAACATCATCTTGTATGCCGACTGTGCCCGCCGGGATGAATAGATGCAACTCGAAAGCCGCACCTCAACGGGGAAACGGAAAAAAACTAAAGACGCGGATATCATTCACCGTCAAAAGAGCGCAACAGCAGCAACTCAGCAACGAAAAGGGCAGAGCTGATAGGGAAAACATCACAAGAAGAAAAGAGGGAGAGCTGCTGTTGGTGCACCAAGTCTTGTTAGGTATATATACAACATTGTCTCAAACAAGATAAGGCTTCTTCTTCTTCTTCTTCCCTCTCTCTCTCTCTCTCTCACTTACTCGCCATCAGGTCCGGACCCAAAACAGAACACGATAATCAAAAAAAGGGAGAAAGCGGAATGATTACGTCGGAAAGTTCACGCCCATTTTGTTCTTTCCAACATTTCTCACTCTCCACCCTCCCACACACACACACACACACACACACACTCACCAGAAAAAGACGTTTTGGGGAGAGACACTCGGATCTCAATCCAATACATCACGGGAGCAGTACAAAAACTTCCGCCAAGAAAAACAACGGCAAAAATGTAAAACGTCTGTCGTTTTACATTTTCTGCGAAGGCGTAAAAGAGTCTTATCAGTGTCGTCTGACGAGGATGGATTCGGGAAGTACGCGGATGGCATCATCCATCATTCTTTTTGAATTCTCTCGCTTTTACGGGACTCCCTCCACCTTCTTTTTAAATACCACTTTGAGCAAAATCGATTGTTGCCTGCCAATCGCCTCACACCCAAAACTAGAAAAGCTCTCTTCTCCTTACACTTAAAATACCTTATATCCTTTTCCTTTTTTTGCAGTGATGGTCATGTCACTCATGACTGTTGTATAGATATTACGATTCACCAAGTACACGACTTGTCTTCTAAAGCATATCTACCAATCGTGTTTACAACACGGAAACACACCTCCGGAAGCGTAGAATCCATTAAGACGACGGTGGCGGACTTCGGCAGATCACTGAGATGCGCCTGGTTTTCGTGACCTTCTCTCCCCTGAAGAACGATTCGTTGTTACTTAGAATCTCGTGATTGAAATCGTATCTTGCAATGTCCCTATAAAGAGTCGATTAAAAGAAATGGCATATAGTTATTATTATGGCGTATAGTTAGCCTCGACAAATGTTACTTCATAATGTACAGCGATCTTCTAGGCAATAACGCCTTGACGAAAATTTCAGGTCGTTGTATATGGATGAGCCTCATTATACTGGGTGAGAGCAGAGAAATCCCCGAAATGGTATTGCCACAAAACTATGCAGAAAAACCAAATAGATTAAAAATGCTCATTTAAATTTATTTGAAGGATAGCTTAATCATACCTTTATGCTGTCAAGATGTGGTTTTATGTGCCCATTTTCTGCAAGATCAAGAACATGAACATGTTGCATTGTTGTGGTTGAGAAGGCAAAATTTCTCAAACGGTTTATCACATTGTTATTAACTTCATTCCAAGTAGGTTTCTCTGTTTCTCTGTACCCGTGGATAGCCTTTTTTGTTGGGAATAACAAATGGTAGTCGTTTAACAATTGGACAGTCTGCACACCTATGAAATTTTGACTTACATCATCCCAATGGTCATACTGATACCGAGACCTTTTGAACTTCAACTCTAACTCTTCCAAAAGGTTTTTCTCTTCCTCAGCATTGATAAAATCTTCATGAACCTTCATGTTTCCTCTTAGCCTTTCCTTCATCGCTTCATCGCAGTCGGGAGAAAACTCCAAATTTGGACTGATCGCATGGAACTCGGCGGGAGAGAAGCACATGGCTTTCGAATGAGAATAAATAGCACTTAAAGGAATTGCTCGCCTCCACGTACTACGGACATTAGTCAAGCAAAGTGCCATTTCTCTTATTTAGATTGTGAACCTCATAAAACACGTGCACTCGTATCACAAATTTCTCGCAATTTTTGTCAGAAAGCAGACGACGATGGTTCATAATAATAAATGAGGTATAAATATAAAACAATTCGTATAGATTGAAGAAGCTTCTTTTTTTCTATAAAGAACTACGATTGGAAGACTTTCGTCAAACGTGACGGAGATGAAACGACTTTAAGAAACACTGAAGGAAATGGCTCGATTTATTAGCGGGAAAGCACCGGAAAACGAGAGATGTTCCCGCCATTTACTGCTGCCAAGCTATACAAGCTAAACGTTTAGCTAAGTTTTTTGTCAAAAGTTATTTTGCACCAAAACATTTTTTAAAAAAGCAAAGTGCTTGATTATATGATTATTTTATTTTATTTTTTTAATATATTAAAACAAGAATGTTTTGGTTTTTCAAGATATGATAGACAATGGCAACGCCCTAGTGTTGCAGACGATATTTACGGTGGCAAAAAAAATTCAAGCAAGTGAAGCGACGAAACCATGGCATCAACGTTAGATTCATATGTCAATCGTGAGTTTTATTTGTTGTTTCAACACTATGCCATTTTTAACGAAACACTAACTTTTCTTTCATTTCTAGGTGCGGTATGTGTAATTACAGGGGATGGAAGAAATTTTATTGTAAGTTTGTCGGTCGTACCAAATGCTACGTAGCAGCGTCTGTTGCCGAAAAGTAATCTGGGAATTCTTTTTTGTAGGGTATTCTTAAAGGATTTGATCAAACCATTAACCTGATTATTGATGACAGCCATGAGCGAGTGTTTAGCTCTAGTCAAGGAGTTGAGCAAGTCCAGCTAGGCCTACACATCATCAGAGGAGACAATGTGTATGTTATATTTCACGAATTTTGCTGGAAAATAATGTTGTCCCTAACATGTGTTCCTTCTGTTTTAGAGTCCTTATTGGGGAGATTGATAATGAATTAGACTCCAGACTCAATTTATCAGAAATACGAGCAGAACCATTAGCTCAGATCCATCATTAAACTTTGCATTGCACCATCATGATCACTTCAAATACAATTTTTTTTTTTTTACAGTTTTCTAGAACCATTCATTTTTTTACAATAAGTTCAAGTTTTAAAAGTTCTTCTTCCACAAGTTTAAGATTGATTACAGTTTCTTCAGGAATAACCTTTACCTTTTAAAAATAAAAAAGACATTATTTAATTTTCGTAAGACAGAAATCGGTATATACTTGATCGGCGTCGATGGAATCGTCTTGTACGGTGTCTTCCAGCAAACAAAGTAAAGCGTCATTTTCATAAGTTGGAAAGTAGTACCTATAATAGGACAGTAAGCAATGGCACAGAAGTATAAGGTAATACAAGCTTATTTAACGTACTGTGACTGGTCCCATATTGAACGTTCAGGTAGTTTAAAATGGCTCAAATTCTGCATGTGGACATTGAGATCTTCTCTGGAACTACACTGTTCATCACAAAGGATACACTTTTTCTCATGAACTTGCCTTCTAACATAATTGACAATTTTTATTTGCTGGTAGATGCTGAAATTCTTCTTCAGACCCAGGAAATCAAAATTGTGTGATGTTATGTGCTGGGAAAGAACTTCTGGTGCACTGGATTGGAAATGACAAAACAAACACATAGCTTCTGCTTCTGGTTCAAACCAATCAGACCAGTCTTCATTTTGGCAATATTCATCAAATTCTTCCATTATATCTTTCCAACTTTTACCAGGTTCCAGATAATTGACAAGGTAAAACTTGTCATACTCTTTGTTCATAGGATTAATTTTTTTATGAATCTTTTTTCGCATGTGCTCTTTTAACACAGTTCTATCTTTGAATGTCTTCTCACAGTATAGGCAGATGTTTTGTGATAGTTTCTGATCCAGTAAATTGAGAAACTCTTCTACAAACACAACATTGTCAGGAAGCCCAACACTAAAGTTGTGATCAAAGTTCATGTGATCAAACAAGACTTTCCGGTTCCCTGTAAAAATTTTCCTACAGAAAAGGCAGCAATGAGAAAACTCTTCATCTTTTCTTTCTTTCTGCTGCTGTTTCAAAACTAGATTCTATCAATATGCAATCAAAAAGTCAAACCCTATTTAGTAACATACTTATAACCCAGTTAACTCACCAATTTTTCTCTTTGAAGTTTTTCCCTCAAATTTTGGTCTTCTGGAAGTTCATGGGCTAACATGAAATATTCTTCTTTTGCACCATTTTCATTCTCTGCTTCCATAACAAAGCAATATGATTTGGGATCTGACTCTCTAAACTTTGGTCTCCAGTAATCCATGTACCTAAATGACAAAGTGAAGTTGCATAATACAAACATAGAAAATTAGTATTCTAAAACCTTTTAAGATCAACAATTTCTTTAACATCAGCTACCACTAGTTTATGAGCCAATAGAAAATGAGCCAAAATTTGATCATTTGACGATTGCAAGTCGAACATTTCTGAGCAAAAAAGACATTCACATTGAGCTGAGGTAACCAACTCCTCTTCATCTTGCTTCTCAGGGAATGTCAACGGTTCAAGAATAGGATTCATCTTTCAACGAAAATAACACTGAGCTCTGTTTTGTTATTAAAATTGTGATTTCCGGATTAAACCCAGAATCCCCATAAAATTTGCCGTGTCAGTTTTCGCAATGATGGCAGTACACGCCACATTTCGTCTGCTTTTTATTTTGGGAAATTTCACGCCATCTAACGTGAAAAAATAGCACATCCGGAAATATCTATATTTTCAAATCAAAATAAAATAACGCGACATTTGACGGCTTGATCGCACAAACAGGGGACGACCAAATTCTAGAGTACCACGACTTCATGTTACCTGCGGAAACCAATTACGTAAGCCACCTGGAACCTACGAGTAAGTGGCGTTAACGAGACTAAAACACGAGTCAGGTTTAAGCATTTCCTAAGGCGGGGATTATAGCTTCATAAATTGGTATGCCTCGAAGGAAGACGCTTTCCTCAATAAACTCATTGTGATCATGCAGCAAAATAGGGGTCAGATTGATAGGAGAAAATCCGAGTGCAGGTAAACCAATCTGGAATTTTAAAAGTTCGGTTCAAGATACAAAGACTGTAAATTACAATACCTTACCTCACGCAAAAATCTGCAATCAGTTCCTGCTGGAAAAATTTCACACTTGATCTTCATTTTTCTATAAGAAAAATTTAAATGAAGGAAATAAGATAATCTTTAAGTTGTTCATTCTTACATGGACTCGCATGCAGACGAGAATGCATCCCACCTTTTTTTTAAAAAAAAAGGGACGGTTAGAGAAGAAGAAAACGGTTTTCTTAATAAATGGGCTTACCAGATGTTTCCAGGTTCAATAGAAGTTAATGTTTGATCTTTCATATATTGCTTAAATTCTATTTGCACATCATCTCCAGCTTCTTTGCACCAATCATACACTTGCTTAAGCATATCATCTAGATCGGCGTGAGGTGTGACACGAATGTCGAAATAAGCCACTAGCTCCGATGGGACTACATTCACCTGAATTCCTCCCTGAACAAATCCAATATGCAAAGGCCACATTTAGTTGGATATCGGCTATCTAGCTTAAAAATAAATAAATAAATCTTATTTACTTCAATTTTGGTTAAATTGACACTGGTGACGTCGCCAAGAGTCAACTCAGGGTTGGCTTCCAAACGGTTTTTTTCTTGTTCACGAAAATCCAGAAAACGATTTATAACAGTCCGCAGTTTTTCAGCTGCTGTACCTTCAATGAATCGCGACCCATGGCCCGGATTACCAGGGCAGCTCACTTTCACCCCTACAAATACCGGGAAAAAAGAGGAATTTAGCGTTGACGGATGATTACAGAACAAATATGACTTATTTCACAGGCTACATAACTTACACCAAGGCATTCGTTCACCGAAAAAAACTGTAAACTCATCGATGGGATTAGCCAAGCCTTCGTCGAGGGCAAATCCGACATTCATTTCTTTCCATTCTTCTGACCGTAAAAATGCTTGCATTCCGAGGACTCCACCAATTTCTTCGTCTAGTAAATTAAAAAGTTACACCAAAGGAACAGATAAAAATTGAACAAGTTTTTACCTGGCATGAAGGTCAGATGTATAGTACGTTTAAGTTGTATTCCCTGATTCTTTAGGTTCCTGATGGCTTCAAGATACTGAATGGTAACACACTTCATATCTTGGGTGCCCCTACCATAAATTTTCCCATCACTATCTTTAATGGCTTCAAACGGATCATGCTTCCATTGGTCAGCATACACAGGAACAACATCAGTATGGGAATTCAGCAAAATCGTTGGCAAAGATGGCTCAAGGCCTATCCAAGTAGCTATCAAAATAGGTTTCTTGGCATCAGGTGCAATTGTTTTGTGTTCAAGTCCAATTTCTTCAATGACTCTTCTGAGGAACACAATGGCTGCCTCTGTTTAATGTTATTTCATGTTAGTATACTTTGTGGGTTTTGATTAAAGATACAACAAATAAATACTAGCCATAATCTGGTTCAGGTTGCACTGTTTTCAGGCGTAAATATTGGCGGAATAGTGTAACAGCTGGATTCTCCATGACTGTAAATGAACAATTAAAATTTGGATGTGCAAGCCAAGACCCTAAAGACTGATAACCAAAGATCAAGCTCCATTGATGGAGATAACTTGTGTTTACTTAGGCAACAGGTATTAATCAAATGGTTGTAAAAAACAAACACCTAAGTAACAATTGGGTCCTAAATAGGGAATTACAAATATTTGTACAAAAATAATTTGAATCCTACCGTGAAAATAAACCTAAACTGTTGGCACCTGACCACCTGTTTACAAATGTAAAGCAAATAATAAAAGAAAAACGGCCATTTAACGTCGTCTGCTGCACTATTCGTAAAACACGTGTTTCAAATGAAAATTCAATCAGCACGTCGTCTCAGAACTATTCTACATTTGGAATCCAATCTTCAGTTAGGTCATTTTCTGTATTATTCAGAGTTAAAAAATAAGAAATTGTAAAGTAATTTATCATCAGTATAGGCAATGTGATTGATTAATGGTGATAATGATTTGGCGCCAGGAAGTTTAAGATTTTACAGCAAGCTCCTCCCTTTTTTTCCGAATAGCTTCCAAACACATTAATCGGGAAATTTCTTAGAAAAAAAAAATAAAAACAAAAAACAGTGTTACGAAAACGAAAAATTAGAGTAACCTTAGGTTAAAATCTGGTACCCTCTGGAATTAGGTGATCAAAAAATGGTGGTGAATTTTCGGCTTCAGACGATTTGGGTAGTGATTGCTTCCCGACTTGCTGTAACTTCCTGCCCTGTTGTCCAGGAAGGCGAAGTGAATGAAAAGAATTTGTCATGTGTGGACATCCTGATGGTCCTCCCTGAGATTTATTCTCACACTGGTGTCTGACTAGATGTTTAACAACAGGCAGAGTGGATAATATCAATGGCTTTTTCCGAATCGTGCCACAGGAATTTTTCTTCCCACAGTTCTGGCACCAGACGTGGACATCCTTTTTATTGACGTCGAAAGTTATTCCAAATGGATGAAGGATATTTTCACAAAATGCACAATTTTCTGGTATTTCCTTTTGGCTTTACGGGATATGACCTACAATTACGACTAACATTGCTACAGGTAATTTATAATTTTATTTGATATACCTCTCAAATTTAGTTGTCTGATGTAGGGACACTTCCTTTGAAACAATAACTGAAGAGTGATTTTCCATTGTGTCCATGCTCAACGACTTGCAAACACTAAATCGTTGTTGACGGACGTTCCCATTAGATCGTCTTTCGTTGGACATCCGTTGGGGATGGGAAAAGATACAACTGGTCTAGAGGGTTGAAACAACGCTCAAGGGAGAAGAAACGATCACTCATATCCGTTGACCAACTTTTTCCAGGAAGAGTAAGAATCTGACTAGTGAACTAAATCTCCCCATTGTGATACTAATTCCAAACTGCTAAAATGGGGCATCGGTGGCAAAGAGTGAGAAACATGCGAGAATTTGTTTGTAGCCAGAAATACCTTTGCCACAATTAATTGAGGAAATTGACCTTCGAAGGAAATTCGATGCAACCCTTATGAAAAAAGTATTTATTGTTTCTATTTTCAAGCTGTACATTCTAACATTTGACGTTCTCTTTACAGTTTAGACACAGCTTGAAGCTGCCTGATTAATGGTGTTCGTTGTGTTATTTGGTGATCCGCAAATGGTTTCAAGAGATGGTTGGGTCTTCACATGATGATTATGATAATGAGTTTTGTTTTGGCTAACAGGCATCATGAAAAGGTGACATTCAGCACTCGACGAAGGATGGTGAATTCGTACTGAACGTGGTAAGGACGTGACAACTTCTCGGAATTTCTCCACGATGACATTCGTCGAGTTACAAACACGACATTGCTGGCATCGAACAGAATTTTCACCCAATGATTTGGTTCCAGAAGAATTAAACAAGTTGTTGTCTTCCAGCCTGGCTCCGCAATTGAAGCATTCGTCAGCCTGATAAGATTTACTGAAAGACAGCATTTGATTATTAAAAATTTGACCGTCAGTAAAACACAACATCAACGAAACAATTACCTCATTAGGTGAGTGAAATGGGAAGACAAATCAGTACGATTCATCATGGCAATCTCACAGTCGTCAGTTGAGGCAGACTGTTTTTGACCCATTATGCTGGAATGTTGCTGTTGTGGTAGCTGAAGGAACAATGTGATGACACCTAGAAGATGACAGTATATTTAAACCAGAAACCGGTAACTCTTTGCTTCTTCTTTCTCGCAATCAACCCGATTCTGCGAATCCGGTTATGCGCGGTACCTTAAGGCAAAACACATTCTAGGAAAGGTGGATTAATATTCAAATGGCGCTTAATCCATTTTTCCAAATTTGGGCATGTTGTACATCCTACCTTTAATTCAAACAGTTACCTGGGCCCAAAGGGTTAATGAAATTCCATGAATTGCTGATTGGTAAACTGAAAAACGGTGTTACGGCGATCCCCCTTTTTCTCTTTATTCTAGAAAATTTCCAGGTTGCGTAAATGTAATTTTAATTTCTTCCACCTTTTCTTTCAATGGTTCATAATCTTTATGTATTAATTGTTGGCAGAAGCTAGATCTACAGGTAAGTTTCGTTAACGACCATTACATTGCAGGAACAAGTTCAACTAAATTTTCTTTCTATAAATAGCATGTACTTGCTCCATGAAAGCTGAAGGACAGTATAGAAAGTGAAAACACTCGTTAAGAATATTCCGCTGTAATGGACCCGGTACTAAATGCTGAATGGGTGCCGTGAGCTACACGCGATAACGTTTGCAACCAGTCTTACGACGATGACCAACAATACAGCCAGACACATTAATTCTTGCAAAATAGAATTCGTAATTTATCCATTTTATTATTTCTTCGTATTAAAAATAAATAATTCTTCATTTTGTTAGGTTGAAAATTTAGCAGACAAGGATCTAGATACACGTAAATATATTTTTGTTTTTCTTAATTTAAAGTCGAGACCATCCTTGCAGCTGTCTGCCAACTGCTTGAAACACCTGTTGGCCCATTGCGAAGGTAGACGAGATAAGGGCAGCAGCCAGTCCCTGATTGCTGTTTTGTACTTGAGACATCAATTGAGCATTCGATTGCTGCTGTGCATTCGTGTTTGTCGTCACTGCAAGTCCCTGTGGCCGACCCTGCGGTACGGGAGATGCTCTAGTCACGGACAAGGTGAGCAAACAAGCAAGCACGATCTGAAAAGAAACTAATCTTTAAAAATAATTTCAATAGAAGACTTTTACAACCAAACATACCGCCATCATTAGCTTCATCTTAGAACAATCGAAGGTGTGCAAACGTTCTAAAAGCAGCAGTTGAACTGGAGTAGGCAAGATGACGTCTACGAGTGACACATTCGTATCGGTACGGTAGGCTTTTTATAGCGCTAACTCTTGCACGCAGGGACATTAAGCAATGGCCTAACGGAAAATTTGAAGGACACGCGTGTATTTTGCATCACGTTCCAAGCGACATAAAGATAGAAAAAATGCAGTGAAAAGCCGTGCACACACTTTCTAAACACCAAGGGCTTAGGTTACTAACCTAGACGATTTTTCAAGCAAAATATCGGGCAACTTTCCAACGGATATCAAGGTGGGGGAGCCTTTGCAACGTGATTCGAAGATCCTGTTCCAGTTTCTGCTCACCTCTTACAATGACGTAAAAGAATGTTCCAGTTATAAACTTCTATTTACCTTTCAAGGAACGTATTGTCGTCACACGGTAGCAACCCACTTTATCAAATAAGTATAAAAGAATTTATAGTCGCAGTCACAGCAGGAGGTTCAACAAAATTGAAATTTGAAGGTCACGTAATCTCCAGAAAGAAAAAGATTGAGACGAAAACAAACACTGTTTCTCTCGATATATGCCTTAGTGATTTGTATTACTCTGCATAAATTTAACACATTTGATGATTTGAATTTTCTAATGCTGGATTTACGAGCTAGTTGTATGGCAGATGAAGAAGAAAAATAATGTTAAAATTCAGTGTGTTGCCTAAGGCGAGACAAAATGGAAAATGAAGTAAAGATGATCTGAATAAGCACAACAACTTATAATATTATGGAATGAGAATCTACAACAGCCCATTCCCACCAACTATTACGCCCGTGCAGCAGCCACCCCTTCAACGCTGTCAGAGTCTTTATTCGTGTACGATTCCATAGGTGGGCAGGTGCAAACAAGGTTGCGGTCACCGTAGATGTCGTCGATGCGTCCAACTCTTGGCCACATTTTCGTTTCAGGACGGACGAAATCCTGCATTGAATATTTTAAACTTAAAAAATGATCAGTTCAACATCTGAAATAAGTTAAACCTACCGCAGGGAAGGCGGCTTGCTCTCTTGAGTATGGTCGATCCCATTTGGAATTGATGATCTGCTCTTGAGTGTGCGGACTCATTTTAAGAGGATTGCGAACAGGATCCATTTGACCCTTTTCAATTTGGTGGATTTCGTGGCGGATGCGGATTAGCGCTTCGCAGAGGCGGTCCATTTCTTCCTTGTCTTCCGATTCCGTCGGTTCAATCATGAGCGAGCCAGCAACTGGGAAGCTCATTGTAGGAGCATGGAAACCTAAAGAAAATCAAACCTTTTACTCTCTATCTTGATAAGTGGTTTACAAGTTCTCATACCATAGTCCATTAGTCGTTTGGCAATATCTACGGCTTCGATGTTAGCTGTCCGTTTGAAATCCTTGACATCGATAATAAATTCATGGGCTACCCAGCCACGTTGATTGGTGAATAAAATCTTGTAATGTGGTTCCAAAATGCGACTCATGTAATTGGCTGACAAGATGGCTACTTGTGTTGCTTCTTTCAGACCTCGAGCACCCATCATCTAATAAAAGATAAATCAGTATAAGCTTTTTGACATTGGCGTTTCAAATAATCCAAGATGCTATCACCTTAATGTACGACCATGATATGGGAAGAATGAGGGGTGAACCGAAGGGGGCTGCGCTAACGACACCAAATGACTGGGCAGAATTTCCAGCAAGTGGATCGATTACGGGATGAGTCGGCAAGAAGGGAGCCAAATGTTTCTTCCTGTTTTCGCAAGAATTCTATAATTATTTTTCTAAAAATTTAATAAAAAATGAGTTGATTTACACTCCGATGGGTCCCATTCCAGGTCCACCACCACCATGAGGGATACAAAACGTTTTGTGGAGGTTCAGGTGAGAGACGTCCGAGCCAAAGTCACCAGGTCGGCAAAGTGCTACCTGGGCGTTCATATTTGCCCCGTCCATATACACTTGGCCACCACGTTGATGAATAACATCACAAATTTCGACTACTTTTTCCTCAAAGACGCCATACGTTGATGGATACGTTATCATTAAGCAGGCTAACCTATCTTTGTATTTTTCAGCCTAGAAGTTAAGTTGGTGAATAATTTATTCTTCTTTTCAAATCAACTGATTTTTGCCAAAGTACCTTTGCTTTCAACTGCGCCAGGTCAATGCTGCCAGCCTTATCTGTATTAATGGGCTCGACTATCATTCCGGCCATCTGGGCAGAGGCCGGATTTGTTCCATGGGCTGATATAGGAATAAGGCAAACGTTACGCTGCGTCTCACCAATCGAATTCAAGTAAGCTTTAATGGCCCGGAGTCCGGAATATTCTCCTTGAGCTCCGCTGCATAAGTCGAAATTGAAATTAGTAACCGGCTAGATTACATGTTTACGCAATAGCCTACCTATTGGACTGAAAGGAAATGTTGTCGTATCCTGTGATGTCACACAAGTCGGCTTCCAATTCTTTAAACATTTGATGGTAACCCCCAACCTGGTTGACCGGAGCGAAAGGATGAATGTTACCAAATTCGGGCATACTGGACGGTAACATTTCAGTGGCACTATTCAATTTCATGGTGCACGAACCCTATTAATTAACGTGAACGTTAACGGATTGATGACAAGTCTCAACAAAAACGATAGTTTACCAAAGCAATCATTGAGTGAACGAGGGAAATGTCTCTGTTTTCCAACGATTTCATATAACGCATAATCTGGGTCTCTGAATGATGTGAATTGAAGACGGGTTGAGTGAGGTACGTACTATTTCTTTTCCACTGAGAATGTTCCAAACTGGATGAAAGAACATCCTGATTTTGTGACACCTGCAAATAACATGTATTTATTTATTTTTGCAATATATTCATTTGAATAATATTAAAACAATTTTATTTACTTGTTCAGCAGTAGCATCCACTTTAAATATGCTAAAAATATCGTTAATATCTTTCTCGCGGACGGTTTCATCAATAGAGATGCCAACCTAAAAACAAAGTAACATTAACTAACCGAATAAAAATTATGTAGCTATGCTTACATCTCCATCGGTAAAATAACGGAAATTGATCTCTTGCGCCTCTGCTCGTGCTTTAATATCTTGTACGGGAATTGATGGCTTGATTTTGAGTGTATCAAAGTATTGGTTATTGCGTACTACGTGACCACCCGCTTCCAAACCTGTTCCAACCATCGTCATTAAAAAAACCCGTTCTGACAGCTTTCCTACCAAATCTTATTATTTGTTTTTAAAATATACCTTTGGCACAAATAATGGTTGAATGATGAATTCGTTGAGCAATCTTCTGCAATCCTGCAGGTCCGTGATAAACTGCGTACCTATGCATATGAATGAATGTACATTGTTAGCTGGTAAACCTGTACGTGTCTACGAATAAATTTCATTTACATAGCGGCCATGTTTGCAAGTAAAGCTTGAGCTGTACAAATGTTGCTTGTGGCCTTGTCGCGGCGAATGTGTTGTTCGCGCGTTTGAAGGGCTAAGCGGAAGGCGTCTTTACCGTCCACATCTCGCGAAACACCTACCATGCGTCCAGGCATCATTCGGACGAGGTTATTTTTACAGGCAAAGAAAGCAGCATGTGGTCCTCCGTAACCGAGCGGAACGCCAAAGCGCTGACTGTTGCCGACTGCAACATCAGCGCCAATATCACCAGGTGATTTTATCAACGTAAGTGCCATCAAATCTGTTGCGCAGCACACCAAAGCCTGTGATTCAAAAGTTGTCGATTTTAGCACACTTAATACCAATACTGCAACCCGAAATTGTGTTTTACCCCGGCGGCGTGTGTTTTGTTTATGAGACTCTGAAGATCTTGGATTGAGCCATCTGTATCGGGATATTGGAAAAGGACAGCCGATGTGTCTTTTTCGATCTCTGTTTCCGAACTGAAATCCACAACTTTGACTTTTAAACCCATGGCTTCGCAACGAGTTTCTACGCAAGCGATCGTTTGAGGATGAAGCTTGTGTGAGACTAAAAATACTTTTCTCTTATTAGACCTAATAGAAAATATAAAGAATTAATACATGAATTTTTGGCACAGGCAATTAAAACATACCGGCTACACATGGCAAGGGCTTCGGCTGCTGCTGTTCCCTCATCTAACAATGAAGCATTGGCCACTTCCAGGCCAGTCAAATCAGCAATCATAGTTTGATAGTTGAACAAGCTTTGTAAACGTCCCTGAGCAATTTCTGGTTGGTATGGAGTATACTGGGTATACCTGCATACAGAAGCAGAAATTAAGTATTGCTGATCTTAATTGGAGAATGAAAACATACCATCCAGGATTTTCAAACAGATTTCTGAGTATAGGATGGGGAACATGACAATTGTAGTATCCCATGCCAATGTAGGAGCGCCAAACCTTGTTCTGTTTTGCCAATTCTTGAACTCTTTCCATCAGTTGGTATTCGTCTAAAAAGTGACCCAAATAATGAGTTATCTCATTCATTAACACTATCTTAACGTTATTGATACCAAGTGGCTCTGTCAGGTGAAGGTCTCTGCCCAGCTCAATATCTTTAGGGATGGCATTCTTTGTAAGTGTTTCCAAATCCTATTTGTTGAAGTTCTGTTTAGATAATTGCCAATGATAACACAACAATAGTTTCAAAACAAAACACAAACTTATCTATTTGCTAAGTTGTTGATCAGGAAAGAAAATCATAGAGTTACCCAAACAAATAGGCGCTGTTCGTTGTCTGAAATACGTGAGAACCAGGGGAACCCAATCTCTACAATCTCCTAGTCGTCAACTTTCAAGGCTTTCAATAAGTAAGTCAATAGACATTTCAAAGAGAAGGTCTAAAAGAACTTCAAGGACGAAATGTATAGGTTCGGCTATTTACGGAAGGACGTTGAAGAAAAATGCAAACCCCTAACGTGCCCGAAAGTAAAGAAAATGAACGTGTAGCAGACGACTCGAGTGAAAACAAACAAAACCCCGCCAAAAAGAAAAAAAAAACGATTTACGAAAATGAGCTTATAGGACAAAATTCTTATCAATAAAAACGTATTTGGGAACTCAAATTCGAAGAATTTCATTTAAAAATATTCTGCGTCGTAAGCAATCGCAAATTTACCTTGCATCCAACCACTTCAAGCATTTGTTGCTTCTGCGCTTCACTTGGTCCAATGTGTCGGGTTTTGAACGCCTGTCGGGAAGGTACAACGCGGTCAAAATGAGTTCCGCAAACTAGCTGCGCAGTATTCAGACTTCTCGAGCTTGTGAGAAGACATTGTTTTAGCGACGGAGAACCCACAACTCTCAATAAATTTTGCATTTTTTTTTAGTCTAAAACACGCCGCGTGAATTAATGTCAATAATGGTTCTCAATGGCTGATTCCAATCCAAAAATGGTACACACTAACAGGGGCTCCACCAACATGCACGGACATATGTAATATGCGGGAGATTTGTGGAAATAACACCTCACCACGACGAGAGCACGAATCGAAATGAGCGAATCGAGAGGTTTGCACTAGACTTTTTTAGTGCGGACGAAACAAACCGAGAGCGCGCGACTTTGACCTCGTTGTCCGTGTGTGTGTGTGTGTGTGTGTGTACACATACACATAAGAAATGTGGGGTATAAGGTGGAGGGGAGAAATAGAAGCGAAAATGGATCCCGAACCAGCGCGAGGCGGTTTTCAAAGCAAGTAAGCTTTTTTGGCGCCCTTGGCCCTAGGCACGAGTCCATGGCCAATCCGCAAGCGTGCTTTCACTGCGCCAAACTCCTAAGCCCAAAATTGAACGTTTTTTTTCTTTCTTCAGCTTCTACTTACTTTGGATATAAGGACATTGCGATGTTGGCCAGGACCCGGAACATTAAAAACGGCTATATTCTTAGACTGAAGTATCGCTTACGTTGCTGCAAATAAGTTTTACCTTTTGCTTTGGAAACAGAAAAGTAAAAATAATTTATGGATGTAAAACTGTCAAGTTACTACCTACGTTTTCCTTTGCGATAGTAAACATCAAATAATAAAACTTATTCGTGATAGTTTACGTCAATGCAAACAAAGAGTGTTAACTGCATAAGCATTATTCAAGGGCAGACGTCGGATGTTCTAGATAAGGTATAAAAACCCACGGACATTTCCTAAACACAGATATCTGAATTGATGCAGAGACTGTGTGTCAACATGTAGCAATTGTTTTGAAGGTCTACCTATTAAGGGCGATACTTGAAATACGTACGTACATACGTATGACTTGAAATTGTATCATCACTTTGGGGCTACGCTAGACGGTTCACCCAGTATCACAAGATTGCCTGTATATTAAGCTGACCTGCTAGCCACATAACAAACAGAAAGATAAAGAGATTCAAAAATCAATAATAACAATCTAGACTACTTTCTGTATATCTTACCCAAAAAACCAAAACGAAAAAAAAAAAAAAGAGAACTAGAACGCTGACTAAGAATAACTTTTGCCCAATCTCCGAAACTCGGTTTCGTAAACATGTTGTTGAATTTGTTACGTAATGACTGTGGGCTCGTCTCTGCCCGTGAGTTCTCGTAACTTTGAAATTCTAAGCGCGATCTGGACGAGTGGTTTCAACATCACCTAAATTCAATACGTACAGTTTGTAAAAAGCAAAACAAGGTCTCCTAGCAACGATAAAAATGTACCTGTGCGTCAAGAAGATATTTATCCGCGTCTGACTCGTAGCTATCAATGTAAAGGCGAACAGTGGCACCGGAGCTTCCTGTTCCACTAAGTCGAATGACAATTCGTGAACCATCTTGGAAAATAATTCGCAGGCCCTTGAAAAATGACACCAAATTGTATGAACACCCTGCTTCATATATTCGGCGTTGGTCTTTACCTGTTTCGTAGAGATGCTGCCATCAATGGGATCCGTGTATGAAAAATTATCCGCCAAAGCCACAGTAAAGGATTTGCCCTCGAATTCATGGGTCGAACCGATGAACGAAGGTTCATTCATTAGTGACTCTAGATCGTTCATCATTTTGTTGCAAGGTTCAGAGTCACAGTTTTCGTAATCATACCTGAAGGTCAAATCAATGTCATGAGGTTTGTTATATAAGTTTGTTACGTAACTCGCACAATTACCTAGTGAAGAAGTTTCTTCCATACAGGGTCCAGTGATTTTTCAGAATTTCTTCCACTGTTTGTTTTCTGACAGCCAAGATTGAGAGCCAAGCAAGAATAGCCCAGATTCCATCCTTTTCTCGGATATGATCGGAACCAGTTCTAATTAATTGCTGCATTAAATATTTTCAACATGTAAAACAGTTTCACATTAAATTACCCGAAACTTTCTTCTCCGCAAAGGGACAACTGCCCGGCATCCATAAGATTTCCAAAGTATTTCCAGCCAGTCGGTACTTCGTAGATATTTTTCTGCAGCTTCGCGGCAACCCTAGTCGTATAAAAGCTTTGATTGACAGCAAGAAACAATAAGACATTACAATAATACATACCTATCTACTGCAGCGCCAGTGGGCATGCTTCTAGCAAATCCCCTAACTCCCGTCCGGCGGAAGTACGGAATACAGTCCATATTATTTGCTATGACTGCCAGGGAATCGGACGGAGTGACGAAAAAGGCTTTCTCACCCAATATCATGTTACGGTCCTATAATTTCATAAGAAAAACTCCCATTAATTACAAAATTAGAAGGCATCGGAAAAAAATATTATACCCCATCTCCGTCAAAAGCTGCGCCGAGTCCGAAGTCGCCTTTTTTCATCGCTTCTACCAAGTCAGCAGCGTAGGTCAGATTAGGGTCTGGGTGGTGGCCACCGAAATCATTTAGGGGAATGACATTTACAACGCTTTCTGCACTTGCCCCCAGCTCGTCACAAAAGATGCGGCTGACATAAGGGCCAGTCACTAAACAAAAAATAAAATGGAAGTTTTTTATCAATTGGCCCAACTAATTAATTCTGAAGTCAATTTTTTATTACCTCCATGCATAGAATTGATCAAAATTTTAAGAGGAGCTTGACCTATTCCACAAATAAGGTTCTTGATGGAATCAAAATCAAATATCTCTTTCATTAATTCCAAATAATCACTGACTGAATCCACCACTTCAACTGTAAATGGATGTCCTTCAATCTGCAAGAAGAAAAAACAATTTCAGAATCAAATAAATTTGCCTCTTTTAAGAAGTTTTCTTACATCAAACTGTTGGCTTCCTATTGTTTTTATATCACATTTAAGCTCTGGCACAATCAAATATTCTTTAATTCCAGTAGAAAGTTCATAGATTTTGTTGGTTACACCATCTGGTGCAGGGCCACCATTAGAAGTATTGAACTTGATGCCAAAATCGGCATCAGGGCCACCTGGATTGTGACTGGCAGTTAGCAAAATGCCCCCATTAGTCTTATACTTGCGAATCATGCAAGACACTGCAGGGGTTGAAAGAATGCCATTTTGCCCAACAATCAGCTTGGATACCTAATAATAACAATGTAGGAATACACAATTTCAAAGCAGTTGGAAAATAATACTTTATTGGCAGCACAAATTTGAACGATGATCTCGATCGCTTCAGGTAAGAAATACCGGCCATCTCCACCAAGAACCAGAGTCGAGCCGGGCAAACTTTCTCCAAGTCCTCCGGTAAGAAGTGATTGAATAAAATTTTCAGTGTAATGTTGCTGAGAAAATACTTTCACTGCTTTTCTTAGACCACTTGTGCCTGGTTTTTGGCCTTCAAATGGTGTTGAGGATACTTTTACCGGTGTCAACATTTTTCTTCTATTGCCCGTGGATACAGAGCAACTGACTGGACTGAAGATTTTGGCGGACAATTCAATGATATGTCGTCTGTTTTGACCTTGGACGTGTCGGGAATACAGAGAAATTCAAAGCAAAGCCTCTTCTCAAATTTTTCGTTAACCATATTTAAACAGAACTTAATCTGATGAGTGATAATAACGGTCGAAAGACCTGGTAATGTTATCGTAACGTCATTCATTGCAAAGATTATCTATTAATTTAGCCTCCTGATCTTCGGCAAGTCTTTAGCGTTAACCATCTTTGGTTTGCAGTCTCAGCCATGTTGTCACACACGTTAAATGACGCACAATTTTTTTTTTTTTTTTTTTGTTACAATACAGAGTAAACCAGAATACAAAATGTAGGACTTCTAATGGCAAATGGAAAATGGTAGTAAATGTCTTGGTATTGTAGTCCTATTGGAGAACTTTTGCTGTCTCCTTACTGAGCAACAAAAGGCCAGGTAAATTTTAACTCTTGGTTTACACCTGCGAGTTATCCCTTTTATTGATAGAACCCTAATATTTCCGTTGACAGGTGTCACCGATTCACGGTGATGCTCAATTCGATCATGAAGGGTAATTCGTTTTGAGATTTATTCAACTTGGCATCGCAACGTTATTTTAACGCTTTTTTCGTCTGCTGCACAGTTGGTGATGCGCTGGTGAATGGAAAGTGTGTATTGACTTGAATGTGGTACTTCGTTTTGCTTATTTTTGAAGAAAAACACAAGTAATTATTCCACATTTGTTTCTTGACTTCAAATTACCACTAAACTCAAAAAGTGTTAGAAATTTTTTTTTCGATTGTTAGCTTCCATATAATGAAAGTCGTTAGCTACGCCTAGTGCTTAGTGTTAGTGCTGTTAGCACATCTTGGACAAGCAATTCGTTAATTGATCAAATTTTTAGAGAAGAATCATTAAGGGAGTCTTTAAAATGTTTTTCATTCTTTCAAACCAAAATATTTGTTCTAACAATAAGGATATCAATTGTTTAAAAAAATTTTTGGTTTGAAGTGACGATCAATGTTTACAGACATCTTGTTAGAATAATGGCATGACATCTGCTAATGTTCTGTTATTTTCAGATCCTTCTAAGGAAAAATGGTTAACGAGGATCGAAGAGATGCTCGGGACGATCGAGATAGGCGAAATAAAGACAGAGAAGTTGACAGAGACCGAGAAAACAAAGATCGTGAAAGAGAACGAGACAACAAAGATCGGGAAAGAGACCGGGACGCCAGAGATCGCGACAACAACAAAGACCGTGACCGTGCTGGGAATAACCGAGACAAAGAAAAAGATCTTGCCAGGGAACGTGATCGTGATAGAAGGGATCGCGAAAGAAAACGATCACGCAGTCGTTCACGTAGTCGTGATCGTGCAGTAAGGCGACGTAGATCCCGATCCAGGTAACTAAATCGCCGTGTTAGTAATATGAAAATATGTCTGACGGAATTGGAACCCGCCGGGACTTAATTACAGATCGCCTAGAGAACGCCGCGATCGGAAAGATGTAAAAATTGAACCAGAGGCGAAAGAGCAAGAAGTAACAGAAGAAAATAATGAGCAGGTAGTCAAAAAGGAACCTCTATCGCTGGAAGAATTGTTGGCCAAGAAAAAGGCAGAAGAAGAAGCAAAGAGCAAACCAAAGTTTCTAACGAAAGAAGAACGTGCTGCCGAAGCTTTGCGTAAGCGACAGGAGGAGGTTGAAAATGTGCGAAAACAACAAGAAGAGGAAAGAGCAAAACGAAATGCCTTCTTCCAGGTTGTTTAACTACTTTAGTTTAGAGAATTTTTCTCTTAATTTTCTGTATTGCTTATTCTTTTAAAATATTGAAGGCAGCCAAAGAAACAAGCAGGGAGACAGAACGTGATCGAAGACGTGACAGAGAACGTGAACGAGAAAAGGAGACTAAAGATCGTAAAGAAGGCGAAACAGACCGCGACAAACAAAAGGAAATGGACGCCATCAAAGATCGTTATTTGGGCATGGTTAAAAAGAAGCGTCGCGTTCGGAGGCTGAACGAACGTAAATTCGTTTTCGAATGGGATGCTTCAGAAGATACGGCTGTGGATTACAATCCAATCTACAAGGAAAGACACCAGGTTTGTAATGTCTCGTATCACTGCTATTATTTGAAGGGCTATCCTTACATTTATTGAACTCTAGGTCCAATTTTATGGTCGCGGTCATGTTGCCGGTATAGATATCAAGGCCCAGAAGAAAGACCAATCAAAATTCTACGGTGAGATGTTAGACAAGCGTCGAACAGATTCGGAAAAGGCTCAGGAGAAGGTGCGTTTGAAGAAGGAACAAAGACGCGAAGATAAACAGAAATGGGATGATCGTCACTGGCAAGAAAAGAGAGTCGAAGAGATGACAGAACGTGATTGGCGTATCTTCCGTGAAGACTACAACATTACGATCAAGGGTAATTTATTTAGATTAAAGATTTTCATTGTCTCTTTGGTACTTATTTTTGACACAATTTTATTTCGTAGGTGGCAGAATTCCGAATCCGTATCGTTCGTGGGCAGATTCTGATCTCAACAAAGAAACTTTGGAAATTCTTGAAAAAGTTGGGTACACGGAACCAACCCCAATTCAGCGCCAAGCCATTCCTATTGGTAAATTAAAACTATAAATTGATGTTGAATTTCATCTAATTCTGCCAACGGCAACGTCATTACAGGATTGAAAAACCGAGATATTATCGGTGTAGCTGAAACCGGTTCAGGAAAAACCGCCGCTTTCCTGATTCCTTTATTGGTTTGGATTCAATCTCTTCCCAAGAACGTTCGTCTCGGCGATGATGATTCCGGACCGTACGCCATTATTTTGGCCCCAACTCGTGAATTGGCTCAACAGATTGAGGAAGAATGTATTAAATTCGGTCAGCATTTGGGCATTCGAACAGTCGCCGTTATCGGTGGTCTATCAAGAGAAGAGCAAGGCTTCAGGCTTCGAATGGGATGCGAAGTATACGACTAGTCGTTTTCTTTCATGTTCCAGGTTTTCACTAATTTTGTTTTCCCGTAGATTGTTATCGCTACACCTGGTCGTTTGATCGACGTCTTGGAAAACCGATATTTAGTACTTTCCCAGTGCACATATATCGTGCTTGACGAAGCAGATCGTATGATTGACATGGGTTTCGAGCCCGATGTGCAAAAGATTTTGGAACATATGCCGGTCACGAATCAAAAACCGGACAACGATGACGCAGAGGACGAACAAAAACTGATGGCCAATTTCAATTCTAAGAATAAATTCCGACAAGTTGGTTATATTTATCATTTAAAAACGATTAAACGACTATTAACGTTTCTTTAACTCGTCCAACTAGACGGTCATGTTTACGGCCACTATGCCTCCAGCAGTGGAGCGACTAGCTCGAACGTATCTGAGGCGTCCGGCTGTCGTTTACATTGGCTCTGCAGGTAAGCCCGTCGAGCGAACAGAGCAAATTGTCTACATGGTGGACGAGAATGCCAAACGGAACAAGTTGATGGAGATCCTGCGTCGTGGAAAACTCGAACCGCCAATCATCATCTTCGTCAATCAGAAAAAGGGAGCCGACGTTTTGGCCAAGGGCTTGGAAAAATTCGGCGTAAGTCATTGCTTCAATTTGGTATTATTTGTTTTGGATTTCCAATACTGAGAGATTCTTTTCTTGCAGTTCAATGCTTGTACTTTGCACGGTGGTAAGGGCCAAGAGCAGCGTGAGTTTGCTCTTTCCAACTTGAAATCGGGAGCCAAGGACATTTTGGTTGCCACAGACGTTGCTGGTCGAGGTATCGATATTAAGGATGTCTCGCTGGTCATCAATTATGACATGGCTAAGACGATCGAAGACTACACCCATCGTATCGGTCGTACTGGTCGAGCTGGTAAACACGGAACAGCTATCTCATTCTGTACCAAGGACGATTCTCCGCTCTTCTACGACTTGAAAGCCCTACTTCTCTCCAGTCCTGTATCAACTTGCCCACCAGAATTGGCAAATCATCCAGATGCCCAGCATAAACCTGGCACTGTCGTCCAACGCAGACGGAAAGATGAGAAAATTTTTGCTTAAAATTCTTTCCGTTTTCTTCGTCCATTTGCAAACAATCGCGCATTTTCCATTTTATGATTTTATACTACCTGGAGAGGAAAATAAAATCATTTTTGCTCTAACCCAAGGAAATCTTAAAATAAAAAATGGGTTTAGTGGTTTAGTAGCCCACCAAAAACAGTGCGTTCTGGTGCGTTGCTAATCGTTAAAAAATATTTAAGTAATTTTAAATAAACTAATAAATGTTTAAAAATATTTAAATAATTTTAAATCAACTCGTAACTGTATAAAATATTTTTTAAATAACAAAGATTTGAACCCGTGGTATCAGCATGGCAGCCGCGAACTATGACACAGCGCAATGCTCATTTACTTTATATATATCTAAGCTGCCTATTTGAATGGGTGACCTCCAAAGCTAAATTTGGTGGGGATGTGCGGTCCTGGCACAGTGGTTATCACCCTCGCTTTGTATTCTGTCGGTCCCGCGTTCAAATCCCGCCACCTCCAATTTCCAAGCCTTCCCTCCACGCTCTCCTCCCACTCCGCCCACCCACCCACCCTCTCCTCCCACTCAAGATTCATCTCATCGGATTACATTCAGCATCTTCATCACAACGGATTCGCAAGATTCCTCATCTCATCGCTCGGACATCATATCAAGAAAGAAAAGAGAAGAAAGAAAGAAAAAAGAAGCCTTGCCTACTATAAAGGGGCTAAAAATGGCACATTAAAAAACACACACACAAAAGACACGTACACACGTTTCATATCGATCTGTAGTACCGTTCACTACATGTTGAAGATCGACCCGAAAACGGTAGAGAAGAGGTAATCGTAGCTCGTAGGTTGTTCGTAAGTTCTCCCCATGGCCTGAAAGATGGATGCAGGCAGCTAATCATCGGGATATGTGACCCTCTTCGATACCAATAAGTTTTTGTTTTCCTTGCTGCGCCTAACACCATAGGCGTACAGTAGTGCAGCTAGCAGGTTAGTATTTTATTAGAACGTCTAATTGTCAAAACAGTCTTTGCCTGACTACATTATTAATATTTAAAACACTGAAACTGATTCGCAGATTGCTCCAGCATAATTGCTACACTGATAATCACCCCAGCCCCACTGGTAAAAGTCAGTGTAAGAGAAATGAAAACTCACGCAGTTTCCAGGTTCGCTGCTTATAGGTCCTCCCTCGTACCAATGAGTGTAGTTCATTGGTATGAAGGGTTGGGTTGAGGCCCACTCCCACTGATTATTCTCTTCCTGGGAGTATCTTCCCGCAGTCCAATATTCAGCATAGTACAATCCTGCGTGACGTAAGTATGGGAAGTAAGTAGGAAAATTACGCTACATGTCTTAGCAGAATTTCCGTCAATAGCTTCTTACCTGGGTTGTATTTTCCATTAACGAAGATGGTATAGTCCTCTTCTTCAGTTTCAACAGCGAGCAAAGTCATATTGCCGGCCCTACAAAATTCTTTGGCTCCATTCCACTTCAAATGTATAAAGCTATTTTTAAGGTAAAATGTTTTATATGTATAAGGAATAACGGATGCATACGTCCGTGGAACTCGTTTTTGCGTAGCAATAACACTGGCCACCCCAGTAAAAACAGAGAACACCATAAGGATTGTCTTCGAAAAAAGGGCATTCCTCTGTTATAGCAAATCAAACCAAAAATGTGTTTAATGAGACAGAGGCAAAACGTCCATCAAACATATTTACTTGGTCTTGTCGTGGTGGCTGGCCATGTGGTTCTTGTTGTTGGGCTGGTGGGGATTGTTGTGCTCTCAAATGATTCGTTTATTATTACACCTTTATTCACCGATGGTTGGACACGGCCTGCGCAACAAATATCTATGGTAAAGGCTGATACGAAGAATTGGAACAAAATTTTTTTCATTTCTATTAATCAGTTTTGAAATGATTTTCGATCAACACAATGAAACAATTACAACTAGAATCAACTGCATATCCAAAATGATATGTAGTATTAATCATTACACATGATTAGATCGATATGCCACAGTTTCTTATCAAAACCCAACACCGTATCATCTCATGGCTGCTGTATCGATTAGATACTCCATTTTTTTTCACGTTACGTTGATCGAAAACAAAAACCCTGCAAACCTCCATCTATTATGACGACATTTTGTTTTAGCTACCTGATAGTTTAAAAGTAAGAACGTCTGCTTCCACAGCAAGCAGACACACCCACACACAAGCACCGCAATATGGACAACAATTCTACAACGAAGAAATTACAATATTTATGGTGAGACATTACTAACTTATTTAATCCTTTCTTTGGGAATCTTGCTCATACTTCGGAATCCCATTATATGAACTAGAAAGCAATTGTTGGTGGGAAATGATTGTCACTGCATCACGTAGTACAAAAAAAAGGGGCTCTAGCAATTCCCGCCAAAAACAGCAGGAAAAGTATCACGTGATCAGAAGTTAACCCAATCAGTTTCTTACACTGCTTCCAGCAGATGGCGAGACGTTTTTGCCGCGAAATCGTTGGCGGCAGTGGTTAGTCATTGTTGGTCCTCTTCAGAAGCGCTTGCATTTTACCTACGTCGATTGTGTCGCTCGTTGTTATCAAATCCCATTATTAGTTCTTATTTTCCTATAATTTTATCAATTCCATCATCATGTTTGAGGCACGTCTTCTCCAAGGATCGTTGTTGAAGAAAGTTATGGAAGCTTTGAAGGATTTGCTGAACGAAGCAGCATGGGATTGTTCCGATGCCGGCATCCAACTCCAAGCTATGGACAATTCCCACGTCAGCCTTGTGTCTCTTTCCCTAAGGGCCGAAGGCTTCGACAAGTACAGATGTGATCGCAACTTGTCAATGGGCATGAACTTGGGCAGGTAAAAATCTGTTACGATCTGGTTTTTAAGTTGTTAAACTAAGCATGATCATGTTTCTTTCCAGCATGTCAAAGATTCTGAAGTGTGCCTCTAATGAAGACATAATCACGATCAAAGCACAAGACAATGCTGACACAGTTACCTTCGTCTTTGAATCCCCTGAGCAAGACAAAGTATCAGATTACGAGATGAAGCTAATGAATCTCGACCAAGAACACCTGGGCATTCCGGTAAAAAAGCTTGAAGCTGTGTGGTTTGTTGTGAAGAGTTGCCTAATAATGCCCATCTTTTGTTGTAACAGGAAACCGATTATGCATGCACCATCAGACTGCCATCTAGTGAATTTGCCAGAATTTGCAGAGACTTGAGCCAGTTTGGAGAGTCCATGGTCATTTCCTGCACTAAAGAGGGAGTCAAGTTTTCAGCTACTGGAGATATTGGAACTGGTAACATCAAGCTAGCTCAGTCAGCCAAGGTCGACAAGGAAGAAGAAGCCGTCGTGATTGAGATGCAGGAGCCCGTCTCTCTGACTTTCGCTTGCAGATATCTCAACTCTTTTACGAAAGCCACCTCTCTGTCCAAGTCCGTGCAGCTATCCATGTCCCCTGAGGTCCCACTTGTCGTCGAGTACAAGATTGAAGATATTGGGCACGTTCGTTATTACCTAGCCCCCAAAATCGAAGACGAAGAAACCGCTTAGTTGTTCAAACAGGTGCGGCCCACCTCATTGCATATCTATCCCCACTATGACGCCATACGAAACCAATACATCTCTTGTAAGGGAATTTTTTTCAGCAAACGCAAAATGTAGAAAAACAAAACGAAAATCTTTTCATCGGTGAAAGTTCAACAGATAGTACGTTCATAAGTTATTTAACGAGTATTAGTTGTGTATTTGTAATCTTATATAGCCATTAGGTTTCAGTAGCTGTGCGTGCTGAAACCGGATTGTGAAAGCTTTTGTGGGATGGTGGATTGCAGAACACCACTTCTCTTTTTTTACGTGCTGCTGTGACCGATTTGTTTCGAGGGGAAAAAGAGCTTTGCCCAGATAACAGAAATTCAGTGGCTGAATAAGGAAGTTACGATATAAAACTATCGTCATCAGGTAACACAAAGATATTCATGGTATTGCGGGTAGTTATTTAAGAAATGTGGTCTGTTAAGAGATTTGTGATGACAAAAGTATTCCATTGGCTTTTATCGCACTACTTTTCGAAGGTGGAATCGGGGTGGGGTCAAAATTGAGTGGAGTAACTCTTGCGATTCGTTTCGACAAGGGTTTTCTCTCTTGTGATTTCAATTAGTTCAGGCTTCTAAAAATACGTTTCCCAAGAAACAAAACTTTCCATTCGCTGAGCCGAATGGGATATTTATCAACGTGTTCATTTTTCCTCCGGCTTTCTCGAGAATCGAAAGTAAATCGCGTTACGTGTCTTAACAATCGGTCGCTGTAGAGAAACCATGGCAATCATCCATCATGTACCGAATTGGAAAACGGACAATTTAAATGTTTCCGTCCTTTTGTTGAATGAGAAATCTTGGTTTTACCGCAATGTTGGGTCACGGTCCATTTGTTAAAATTTTCGCGTTTTTTAAATACGTTAATTAGCAAAAGTCTCGATTTGACTGTAATCGGTTACATGGATAGTTATGACAAGCGTGTCATGAAAGTTTAGAATAATTGCGACAAGTCGTTTTTTGAATTTTATTTCCTTGCCGTCGTGAAGACAACCAATTTCCGTTACGCAAATTTTCTCTCCTCTTGTGGGACTTTTAACAAAAATATAATTTTTATCATTTTGCTTTTTTCACATACGGACAGACACAACATACACACACAAGGGAAGGGGGAAAAAAAGTCTTTAAAAGGGGAGGATCAGCATTATGTTATTAGATATATATTTTTTTTTTCATACCTGTACAAATTGCCGACATAGACAAAGCTTTTTTTTTATTATTATTATTTTTAGAATTTTATTTGGGAAGGCTTTTTCGCGCGTAACGGTATTATTAAAATCCATTCACTGGGGGGGGGGATGTAGTAGTAATATTTAGAAAAAAAAAAGGGAGGAGTGAAAAAACACGCAATTTCTTACAACACAAGGCGTCATTGTTTTGTTAAAAAAAAAAATGATTTAATTATTATTTATTCAGCAGTTTATAATTTATGTTTGGTTTTATCGTCGACTTGGGTCGAGGGTTTGACGACAGAGGACGAAGTGGATGGAGGAATAATAGGGAGGAGAGGAGGGCGAGCGTTGGTAGGATCGATGATTCTTCCAGGCGCTTTAGGATCGTAATCATCGTTGGCGTAGAAATTTCCGTGCTCTGAACTATCGTCGTAGTCGTAGTAGTAATAATCATATTCAATAATCGATTCCTCGCCCTTTTCTTCGACGTAACGAGCGCTGCTGGGCGTTGTCGTCACCTTGTCAGCGCTGATGGAACGTGGGGCAACTGCGGGCGCGGGAGTTGAAGTGGCCGCCGTCTTGCGTCCTTGTTGTTTCTCTTGTTGTTTTTGCTGGTCTTGGATAATTCGCAATTGATTTCTCTGTTTTACGTGCAGATAAGAAGCCATTAGTTTTGATTTATTCCAGCATTGCGATGTTTGGCAAATAGCAGCGTATCGAAAACTAGTTTAATGCGTGATTTGAAAACACGAAGGTGAACAGATGGATTAAATTAACGTAATACAGCACATGTTGCCCCTTTGAGCAACATGTGCTGCAACAATTGATCATTTCTCTTTTTTTTTTTTTTTTTTTTTTATATTTATTGAAATGGTTTTATTATTCAAATGGCTAGTTGAAATTGGAGAAAATTTTAGAAAAGCGTTTGTTTTCATACCTGGTGTTCTTGTTGACGTCGTTCGTGCTGGTCAATCACCTGTTGTTGTTTGAGCACTTGGGCGGCCTGCTGCTCTTCCAATACCATGAGCTGTTTGAGCTGTTGCTCTTGTTGTCTCTTTTGCTGCTCGGACGGCTCCTCGGTTGCCGAACCGGTCGACGATGAGCTACCGGTGCCGGTGGTTTTGTTTTTATCTTGGTCAATATTCGGTTGAAACAGTTGCAAATTCTTGTCGTAGAAAAAGGTGGACGAACGGCAGTCAATCTCGAACCAGTTGGCACAAATGAAATTCTCCTGGTCAAACACTGTGTCGTTCGGGCACATGAATTTGAAATCTCTCACCTGTCCATGAGAACATTTTTTGTTGTTGTTATTTTCGTTCATGTCGAAAACACGATCACGAAAAACGAAAATGGGGCAGAATGGTGAGTAGGCAAAATTCGTGCCAAGGCAAATGATGGAACATTCCCAGCACACAAATATCGTGATCGTGAAACAAAAAATGACAAGTTCACGAACGAGATCTACGCACTTTTTTCGAAGCTCTCTCTCTCTCTCTCCTACATCCAATTTTCGCGAAAAAAAGAGAGAGGTTACATGAGAAGCCCCAATTCCCATCCCCTAGAAGTAGCAGCGTGACCGTGTATAATAGGCCGAGAGAGCACGCACGAAAACAATGGATTAAAATCATTTTTTTCTCCCGACTTTTCTCAATTTCCCTTTCACTTTTGACCTTTGTACACCTGTGCACACACACGACATTAAGACACACTTAAAAAAAAAAGAGGGAGGCAACAAACAGTTAATTTTCAGGATATTTTTGTGATGTGGAGGGGCTCTCGTTCGTGAGTTGACCTGCTGTTTTGGCAAAAGACACGCGTTGCCCTCCAGAACGAATATTTTCCCTTTCTCTTGTGTACGAAAATATATTTCCTGCGTAAAAAAAAGATGAGCGAATTTTCAGGTGACCTCGTATACGATCCCCCCCTCTCTCCATATATGTAGAGAGATGTTTAAAGCGCATGTCCCGCGTTTGTGTGGTTATTCCAAGTATTCGCATGCATCCAACTGACGCTAAAAAACCTTTCACTTCCAATGATTTTGGCTCAAACTTTTAATCTCTTGTAGTAAAAGTTCAGTTGAACGTGTGACGCATATTGAACTAACCGATGGCCTTTTTCTTTTTCAAATATATGAACAGGGGAATAAAAGAAAAAAATATTGGAACTTACGTCATTTTCGTCGACTTGGACGCAGACGTGGAACATTTGACAATCGGCGTCGGGATCGGCGTAGTATCCGCCGACGACTTTACCGGCGCAAGTGAACGACGTCTCGGGCATGTGATCGTGATGGTAATTAGGCGGACGCCTTACCTCGCCCGACACCGGATTTACGCTCCAGCTCAACACGCCCAGCGCCAACAAACCTGAAACAACGAGGTAATCGCGTTTCTTTTTTAATTTAAAATTAGCAAAATCATTTTGTGTGCATGGGATATTATGAATGCGATGAGCAAGTGAGATTAGCTTTCTCTGATCAATTCGAAGGCAAAACACAATTCGCAGAGGGGGGGAGGCTCTTGCGATTGGAATTTGAAACCAATCAAACGAAAATTATCTTTTAGTGTTTCACGAAGAGAAAATGGGTGAACTTTCAAACAAAACACAGACCAAAAAAAAAAAAAAAAACAAAAATTCCATAATAAAAATGAACCGCGAAATTGTTTCTACTGGGAACCAGGTAAAAATGTGTTCACCAAAATTCCTCGTTCGTTGCATTTAGAAGCAAAAAACTAAGTCAACTAATAACAACATGGGAAAGATGAAATACTTTCCGGAAAAAAAAAAAAAGAAATCGTACGGTAAATTTCATTTCTGCCGGGGTACGATAACAATAACTAGGAACGTTTGTCATACTGAGGTCATAACAAACTTCCCCTGATTTTTGTTTTCCTTAAAAACAAAATAATTTTTTTTTACCGAAGAGGAACTGCTGATGGCTGGGTGATGAGGTCCTTCCCATTGTAAACGTTCGATTTTAGGCCCCTTAATTTTTGTAACAAATTGTCGTCTTCTTCTTGGTCGCTCTTCTTTTTGTTTCTTAATGAATTACGTGCTCACCGTTCCATTAGTTCAGGGCTCTGCCGTCGTAACGGAGTAGTTCACAGTTCTAATGAAAAAAAAAAAAAAAATGTAATTTAGAAATAATCACATGACCGACATTTGGCGTCGAGTTTATAATTAGAAAGAAAATTATCAGGACAGCAGATGGTATGGGGGAAAAATCTTTTTCACATGGAACAATGAACCGAATTGTTTTTCCTTCCAAACTTTTTAGCAACTTTTCTATTTTAAATTTCAAATTCATTTACGTACATGTCCGATTAGTTTAATTATTGTTACCTGAACTTTCACTTGACCCTTTTTTCTTTTTCGTCTACCTGGAACGTAGTTGTAATTGCCGATATCTTAGTGTTACCCTGGTCGATCTGTTGTTTGCCCGATTCACGAAACGTGATGAGCGAAAGTTGCTCGATTATCAGTTGGACGCTAAAAACCAATCGCCTGATCTCTACAAGCTTTTTGCCGATAGAAAAAGATGCTGGGCTTTTAAAAATTGCGTTTCAATGGAAAAATGACGATGGGTCTCTCTCTTTTTGACAGAAGGTGGGCACAGTCCGAGTAACCCAGTTAACGAGCAAAAGAGAAATGATGATGAAGAAGCTCGCACTGAAAGAGTGAAAGGATTTCGATGTGAAAGACATTTCTCGGCGTCAGGGCGAAGACATGTTTAGTCAGTCAAAACCGACCAGACACCCATAAGAATTCGGAATCAATTCAAGATTGAAGATCTGGGTCACAGACGTCAGTCCTGCTGCTAAGGCAAAGACCCCCCTACCCCTTTTCTCTCTCTTTCTCTCTAATGAATGAAGAAAATATCTTTTCTCACTGAACTTGCATTGGCTTTTAAGGGAACGAACATCTTGACACACACGGATCCCTATAACGCGTATATGTACGAGACCGTGATGATTTAGAGAGTTACGTCTAAGGGGGGAAAAACAAGAGACTAGTGACCCGATTCGTGACCCACACCTGTTTTTTTTTTTTCTAGTTATTTTCTCCAGCATATATCGAGAGACTTGTTTCACCTGAGAACATTCCAAACATTCCAGTGATGTTTCTTTAGTGTTACACCCCTTTTTTCTCGAAAACTATTTTATCGTATCACCTTGTGAAATGATTGAGGTTAGACACCCCACCAAGCGGAACGATGTGAATGAAAGTGGTGATCTCAAATCATTCGAGTTGCGTAAACTACCCTCGATAAAAAAAAAACCCAAAAATTTACGACTTTCATTTCGATCGGTAAAAGAAAAAAAATAATTGTGCAATTTTGCTACCCTCATCGATCGTGTTGCTTTTGAAAATTGGACGAGTCGTAGAGGTAAAGTGGGTAGGTCACGATCTCCGTCGATTGTTTTCCGTGCTAACTGTGAAAGTGGCCCGTTCCTATATACGGGTTATCTCGTTTCGAAAATAATACAAAAAGGTTGTGACCCGTAGTAGATCTCTCTACCCCCATTTTCTATACAAGTTTTTTTTTTTTTTTTTTTTTGCGTCATTTGATCGAATGAAAAGTCTGTCATCCGGATCATCGGTGAGCTGTTAGCCATTTGGCGTTCCACTCGATAAAATCCAAACGCTCTTATTTCTTCTTCCCGACTCCCGAAAAAAAAAAGAAAAGAAAGAAGGCCATTGATTTTTGTCGTCGTTTTACAGCACAATTTTTTTTTTTTGTTTTCATCTTTCTCTTTTTCTGGTTGAATAAATAGGAGAAAATCGCCACACACACGCACAAAAGGGAGAAAGCCTTTAACCCATAATTATTATTATTTCGTGGCTACCGATGCGAGAAAATGATTATTTCGCTTCCGCCTTTTTCTTTGCCAGCAAAAGAAAAAATATGTTTGCGAATATAAAAAAAAACACGACATTGCGACACTATATACACACCTTGTGTTATTTATTTGTTGACGTTTCTTCTTTACGATTATGATGATGATGACGGTATATAGTGCTGTATATCCGTTGTTGTAATAATATTTTTTCTCTCTTTTTTTTTTTGTTTCAGAATAGAAAAAAAAAAAAAAAATTGGCCAACCCTATGCCACTACAATAACAACAAGGCCATCATCATGTTCCAGCGGCCGGAAGCGTTCCGTTGTTATTTATCACCCCCGCGAGGCACTGCTTTTCACCCCACAAACACATAGACACACACACACACACGCATGCAACACTTGGTTGATGTGTGGTTTCAAATTTTTTACACTGACGGAATGAAATTCAATTCGGTCCCCTCGCCAACGGCACTCGGAATTCCAATCGTCACTAACTATTGGCGAACGTCAATTGATCGAATTCCACGAACTGACTTTTGTAGTCGACTGGGGAAAAACGAAAGAAAGGGGTGGATGCACGACGAATTCAGACACAGAGGGCAGCAGCAGCAGAGATACTAATTAAAAACAAGGTAATGACAACAACAAAAAATGGAGAAGAGATTTTGTCTTTCACGAAAAGTCTTGGTTAAAGAGGAGAGAAAATATGCACAACGACACTGACAACAGCACGAAAAAAAATGCGCGTGCGTGCGAACCGGTTGACGTTTGGTTACCGACTACCTCTACTACCTGCTGGGCTGGTATAGTAACTTTGCTCTGTGTGTGTGTGTGACTCTCTCTCAGCGCCAGAAGCACTGGAACACTGGAACAACAACTACCACACACAGAAAAAAAAAAAGCGGAACACCATCCTCGTCTGTTGATGCAGAGTTAAGAAGAAAAAAAAAAAGAACTAGCCAACAGCATACATAGAGTGAAAGTAGAGCGACTTGTTACCTTTCTCTCTTCTTCTTCTTCGTCTTCTTGTATGCAGAGTGAGAGAGAGAGAGAGACAACTGTTTGCAGATTCTTGTTTTGGACTGCTGCACCTGTAAACGACCAGCCTCTATTATCAGCGGCCATCTTTTTTTTTTAATTTGAAAAGAAAGAAAAACTTAAAACTGGTTGATGCTAAAAGATTCGTTTGCAAGTGACGGAAAGGAATCCGGACAAGAAAAAATTGATTACCGCCAAGGACTTTTTTTTTTTACACAACTTTTTTTGCGGTGTTCATCATCATTATCCACATAATCATCATCAACCACGGTTGCAATTGAATATGGCCTCGCAATTTTTCGGTACATCATCAAATCATTAACTGTATGTGCTGTAGTGGAACTAGTAGTAGTAGTAGTAGTAGTTTTTGTTGTAGGCGGTGTTATTCAAGCTGTAATCAACTTTCCCTCTTGCTGCTGCTGCCTCATTCAAGATGAAAAGTTCACGAGCTTGACTCAACAAATGAAATGTGTTGATCGTTGGAGAATTTCACGACCTGAATTCCTCCGCCCATCGTCTGTTTCATCCCTTTCAAATCTTTCGACTGCTGCGTCCTCTCGAGCCCACGGACGGTTCATTGCACTCTTCATCCATTGTCGTACCTGACGCTAGATGGCATTTTCGCCTTCGCTAGATGTCTCTTCTAGCTGTTGTTATCATCATTCGTCTTCTGCTGCGGATGAAAAATTCGTCAAATGAAAGAGAATCTTAATCTTGTGTGTCATTTGCTTATCTCATGCTGAAAATTGTATACACTCCCCTTTGCATTCACACCGGGAACACATGAATCGGCGTATTCGTTCCTGTCTCCGGACGACGAGATGAATAATAACGTCATGAATAAAGAGGCCATCCAACTGCTGAACGCCGCCAGCAGTGACAGCGACTCTGCATCTGATTTGCAATTCTCATTGGCCCCTCAACCGACGGTTCAAGTTAGGCGAAAGATTCGAACAAAAAGGTAAAAATCAGGAGTAATTTTTATTTTCCATTCAAACAATGACTCTTTGTATTTTTGTGTCTAGTAGGAAACAGAGGCGAGGAGACACTGGAAATGGATCTCAATCTCCCGCGCTTTCCCAACTGTCTTGCTCCTGTTCCAATGTCTTAAAAATTGCTTGCATATCATTTGCCGTAGGAGGCACTTTAGTCCTTGGTTGGATAGTCATGCTGCTCCACACAGAAGTACAACAGCTCTCTGAGAAACTGGCCAGTGGTATACAATAGCTATTCATTGTTCCCTTGGCTGTATACTCATTAAAAGTGTTTTGTTTGTTTATTTCAGTTCCTGCCTCTTATGATGATGAAACCATTTTGGGATTGAAGAGAACCATTAAGGAGCTGACTTTGAATCAGTCTTACCACTTTTACGTCCTCCAGAATTATTCGAGAGGTTTGGAGGACTTTCGTCAACAAATGACGTCGATGACGACTGACGTCAGCAACATTAAAGACAGTCTGAAGGAGGCCCCTCAAATGTTAAACATCGGGAAAGAGCTGGACTCTCTGAAATCCTCCTTAGTTACTTATGGTGCAACTATATCCGACTTGAAGCTCGGACTAGCCGAGCTAAAAGAATCGCCAACGGCAGCCAGTTTACTAGAAACCTTCAACTCGACGCTGCAGGGCAGACTGGACACAATCACCGAAGATTTGCATCATCATCATGTAGGACAAGTGAAAAAAAAAAAAAAATGTCTATTTATTGTGATTATCTATTCGCCAAATTCTCGCAGGGAATGATTACCTCACTTCAAAATACCACGGAACGTCTCTCTTCTCAGATTCCGGCAGCGAATGTTCCTCAAAGGATGGATGCTGTGCAGAATGCCCTCGTGAAATTGGAGGCTCAACAAATCAACACGACCTTAACTCTCAGTTACGCCATGGAACTGATCCAACAAATAACTAGTGGATCCTTAGGAAGGGCAAATTGACCCCGGTGCACCAGTAATCGTAGATATGCCATAAAAATTTAAAAAAATATTTGATTTTAATGAAATTTAAACTTAAATCGGTAGTTGCCAAGTTGACAGACCTTTATATTAACTAGTCTTTTTCAAATAATAGCTTTGTCTTTTTTGTCGCGCTCAAAATACAGTTTCATTTTTGTTTTTAAAGTTTCGCCATTGGTAGATGGATAAACTTCGTGCTTTTTGTTTGCCGTGTAAAGGTTTTTCTTGATCATTAACATTTTTCTTTTTGCTTCGCTCTCTAGTGGATGACGTTCAGCTCACGGCCAACTGCGATGAAGGCCTCGATGGTCCGGTCGATGTCGTCAAACGAATGAGCCGCAGAGATTTGCACGCGAATTCGTGCTTTTCCTTTAGGCACGACAGGGTAGCTAAATCCAATCACGTAGATGCCTCTACCTATCATCAATATAATCTGTTGATGGATTACTTTTACTCCTGATTAGAAAGTCTCATTACGTTTTTTTTTTTTTCTTACCTAACATTTTTTCGGCCATGGTAGCAGCCAGTTTAGCATCTCCTAGGAATACGGGGCAAATGGGATGATTTTCGCCAAGAATTTGAAATCCGGCTGATGTAATTCCATGACGGAAACGTGCCGTATTAGCTGCCACTTTTTGCGATAGACCCGACCCTCCCATAACCAATTCCAGGGCCTCAGAAAGGGATTTGAAAAAAATAATAGACTGAAAGTTAGTACGATGGCTTCTTCTTGGAATGAGGTAAAAATAAAAGTTTGATCGTGATCATTTGGTAAACAAAAGAAAAAGTTTTTAAAAGTTTTTTGTCTTTTTTTTTGTTTTCTTTCAGACTGATGCCACTTGACGTGCTTCAGCTTAGTCACGGCAGGGAATGCTAGGGTAGGAATGTTGTAGTCACGCCATTTCCAGCTATATCAACTCGGCTAGTTCTAACACTATACGTAGGGCAACACCATCAGCTGTAAACTTTAGTTTTTTCGTCTTCTTCTGTTCGTCACCAGAACATGACAACAACTTTTTCAAGGACTTTATAAGGTATCACATATTTATCTTTTTCTTTAATCAATTAAACTACCTTTTGGGCAACGGCCACGACAGGAGGCGGAAGTGAATTGGAGAAAAGGTATGGGCGCGCTCGTTGGCGTAGTAGGTGAATCAATTCTTTGGGGCCGGTCGTGTAGCCTCCCGCCGCACCACCCAAAGCTTTACCCAGGGTTGAGTTGATGATGTCAACTCGGTTGGTGAGACCAAAATATTCTTCTGTTCCCCTGGCGTCGAAAATGAGGTTGTTCAGTCAAAAAAAAAAAGCAAAATGAAATGCATCAATCATCGGGCGTACCTGCCAGTAGCTCCAAAAAAGCCCGTGGCATGACACTCGTCGATAAAGATCATTGATTTGTATTGGTCAGCAAGTTGGCCGATTTCTTTCAATGGAGCGACGTTACCATCCATGCTGAAGACACCATCCGTCACAATTAAGCGCATTCGTGCGTTTTGACTCTCTTTCAATTTCTCTTCGAGATCTTTTTGGGCGTGAGAAGGCAATTAAAAACCGCAATTGAAAAAAAAAAAAGTGAAGGGATAATGAAATTTCTGAATACTAACCAGCCATGTCCTTGTGCTTGTAACGGAACTTTTTAGCCTTGCAGAGCCGGATACCATCAATGATGGACGCATGATTAAGTTCGTCCGAAATGACAGCGTCGTCGGGAGTCAGTAGGACTTCGAAGAGTCCAGCATTGGCGTCGAAACAGCTCGGGTAAAGAATGGCGTCTTCTCGGCCGTGGAATTCGGCAATTTTCTTCTCCAAAGTCTTTTTGAATTTATTATGAAACATCGTCATCGGTTATGGAAAGTAAAGAACCACGAAACATGTCATTTATGAATTATTTGCACTACCTTATGGATGTCTTGAGTTCCGCAGATGAAACGCACGCTACTCAAGCCGGCACCGTACCTGTCGAGAGCTTCTCTCTGCATAATCAATTTATTCATGAAATGGAAAATTGGCAAAAAAAAAAAAGGGAAACTTCACCAAGGATGAGTCAATACTTACGCCTGCTTGAATAACATCCGGATGACTCTATCAATTTACACGAAAATTTATTGAATGGACTTGGAATCAAGAAACACATGAATTACCGAAAGACCCAGGTAATTATTTGCGCAAAAATTCAGCAGTGGTTGTAGCTGGCCTTGAACTTGAACACTGACAGCTTGCTTAGAGGTAATGACTCGTTCGTGCTTAAAAGTTCCAGCTTGGCGAATCGATTCCAATTCGTTATCCAACAGCTGACGGGCGGCTGCTAGAGCATTGCTGTTGGATCGTCTACCTAAATGACACGCTCCCTGCACGAAATCCTTTTGCACTAAAAGCCATCGACATCCTGAACGACCAGCTAATCGAAGCATTTAAAATAATTAGAAACCAATTGATTTTTTCATTTACATGTTTTTTCCAGGTTACAGACCTCCTGTATAGAACATGTTGCGTGACTAAACAGTATAAACGACTGACCTGCGACAAAGCAGGAGGCAGCGTTCCAAAAACCCCAAAATCTATTTTCGGGTTCTCTTGACGTCGTGGCTGTGTTACTACGCCAGATGTATACGGTGCGTCAAACTAATTAGCCGTCCAGTCAGCTGTTTTTGTAAGTACTATTTTCATAAAAAGTTGTTATCGATTGCATTATAGGAGGAACAAAACGAAAAGAGGTGATTGGCAGATTGCTCTTTATATTGCCGACTCACACGACATCATTCGTCAAATATTATATGTCCATCTAATCGATCAAGCAACCTACATATACGTTTGGTACACATGTTACCATGCGCACACATCAAGTGGTAATAGTTTCCATGTTTGACTCTTCTACACTTACAAAAAAATGCGAGAATTTCAGGGGCGGTAAAATTTATGATTTGATCCAACTTTGATGGAAAACGAAAAACTTTTGTATCTTTTTCTACTGTGTACAAACAAGTCGTTTACGTACACGTCCGTTATTTTGTATAGGCTCTTTTGAGCACGCGATGTCATTGTCAACCGATGCTATTCTGAAACTTTTGTATGATGGATTACTACATCTACTATATACTTGATTGTTCATTTGATTGTTATATAACGAACGTAATGCAACAACATCCAAGTGGATATTAAGAGCTATATTTTTAGCAATTATTTTAAACAGTTCCATGACGAGTGAATGTGTACATTTGCTGACTCATGGTGTCGACGTTTTTCTTTCATTTCAACTGACAGGCTTTGGAAGGTATGGTGAAAAAAAATGATGTGCTGCGCAGGCCACTCTTCATTCAGTCAACAACTGGTTCGTGTACGTACGTGATGAGGGTAGGGGGGTGGTAGCTGTCTTTTCCCCCTATACCTGGGGAGGTTGTTGCCAAGATGTGCGCAGGTGCGTACTGGAACTTTTCTTTTTTTTTTTTTGATGGGGGACAAACAAGTACGGAGAAAACGTTTCTGGCCTTTTTGTTTCTTTTCTAGTCAATGCCAAAGCATCGTTCAAGGATGGCGTCATCGGAACTCCGGCGTCCAAAATCTGCTAATCCTAATCGACGATTAAGGACAGCCACGCACAAAGTGACAGATCCACGAGTCCGTCCCGAACAACCGTCTGCTAATCCCGATGTCCAGTCGTCTCCGGACGAGTTCAGCAACAACGTCTCAGAATCGTGTCCATTATCTGTTTGGACAAATTCAGACTCCTCTTTGCTGGAAAATATCGATGATTTTCACGAAGCCATTGGTCCGCAACAGCAGTCTGGTGTGTCGAAACAAAGGCGGACGCCATCACCTACATCTTCGTCGACATTCGATTCGTTGATGACTTTCGAGTGCATTCAAAAGGCCAGTGCCTTGCGTGTTTTGGCCAAAACACTCGACAGACAGCGTGATGTCTTGCAGCAAGCCAGTGGTGGAAGCCATGGCGAGACGACCGACTCCCGCAAAACGACACCCCCACCTAGAAAATTGCGGCCTTTAGGGCGTGAATACAGTGGACCTTTCTAAAACTAGTTTCTTTTTCTTTAAACTTTAGTTTTGTTCTTGCTTATGGGGTGACAAAAGGGAGGTGGGGACAAACGGTTTCAACGTGAATAGAATGTAAAAATAGCGTATTAATGTTAATAACATCACGAGCTGACGAATTCTCTTTCTTTTCTTTTTTTGTTGTTGTGGTACTTTTACTACATGCAGTGGAGGTAAGGCAATATCACGTGTTACAAACACATAACGCCATGGGTGCGTGACAACAAGTCGTGATTCAACGCTGTAGAAAACTTAAGTTGTATGTCATTTCTAGTGCGGCTGAAACGCTCCGGTATAACGGAAACGTACTTTTTTTTTTTTGCTAACATGTCACGAATCTCAAGAGTCGCAAAATTTTAGTTTAAAGAATCCATTTTTATGACAACGATGGCAGATTATTGTTTACATTTTTTTTGCAAAATCATGTCGTCTGCTGTTATTGCGTTTTGGGGTTGAATGTCAAGTGTGAAATTCCAAAAAGGGGGGGCGTACACATAACTAGTGATCGTTGGAGAAGGGTCACGGCAACTTTTTAAGAATTGATTCAACATGACTGCAGCACAATCTCGTAAAAGTGGACAACAATGGTGCGCCGCCATCTGTAAGTTATAGTGTCCATATATTACGCATTGATGTAGTTAACTCTTTTTTTTTTAGGTCTTCTTTTACCTCTAGTCCTGACTGGTTGCGGCGGAAGTGAATTGACTTGCATTCCTCACGATGTTCTAGTCCATATCGGTGGTGAAACAGATGTAGTGTTATCACTCAGGTGGGATCTCTATGATACTCAATATTCAATTTATAATGACAAGCATTTGAATTATTTCAAACACTGGTAGTGGTTTCAATCATTCAGTTGAGATCTACCCTCTTTATGAGCCTGGCAGTGCAGCAGAGAAGATTACCAATCTGGGGAATGTGACTTTATATGGGAATCCTGAAGGACTAAATGTTAGTTTGACAATTCATGCTGTTCGTGGTGGTCATGTAACAGTCTACTTTAATGCCACTACCCCAGCCATAAAGTAAGTGTTGACCAATAGGTTTTAACTAGTAATTCATAACAACTGGATATTCTGTGTTGCAGTGACGATGAGGCATATGTCAGAGTGACCATCATTCATTCTGATGAAGTTTTCTTTGTGTGTATTGTTGTTGGATGGGTGTATTTTGTTGCCTGGTCTGTTTCCTTCTATCCTCAAGTATATGAAAACTTCAAGCGTAAATGGCAAGTTTGACATCAACGGTCTAGCAAGATTCACTAACTATTATTTTTTATAATGGCATAGTGTTGTTGGTTTAAACTTGGACTATGTTGTTTTGAACGTCCTTGGGCATTCTGTCTATGGCCTTTTTAATATGGGTCTCTACTGGATACCAAGTGTTCAGGTATGCAACATTTTCATTCAATTGCTATATTAGTTGTCATTTAATGAAGGAGTGCTGTTGATTTGCACAAACAGCTCCAGTATTATGAAATCCATCCAATGGGCGTTATTCCAGTCCAGACGAACGATGTTGTTTTTTCGGTGCACGCAACCGTTTTCTCCATTGTTACTGCCGTACAGTGCATCATATACGAGGTAAACTATCAAACACTTTTCGCGTGTAGTTGTAACAATTACAACAAAAGAATTCTTTGATTGTCTTGATATAGAGAGGTGATCAAAAAGTGTCCCCCTACACATGGGCGTTCATCGGTGTTTCTTCTACATTTATTTGCATCAGCACTATAGCAGCAATTACCTATAGTATTACCTATCTTTCTCTTCTCTACTATTGCTCCTACGTCAAGTTAATAGTAACCCTGATCAAGTACATTCCACAGGTATTTGGAACTGAAAGTAAGTGAACGTTCCTAACAATGTTAAACATCTTTTTTTATTTCTTGTTAAAGGCACACCTGAACTACAAACGACAAAGCACTATAGGATATTCGATCGGTGGAGTGCTCCTTGATATTACTGGAGGATTGTTGAGTGTTCTTCAGATGTTCTTATTGGCTTATAACAATGGTATTTAAAATCTAAAAACTCTTACATAATCATTTCCTCTTTGACATATTTATCACACAAAATAGATGACTGGGATTCCTTGTTTGGCGATCCCACCAAATTTGGACTCGGCCTTTTCTCCGTTATGTTTGATTTGCTCTTCATCGTTCAGCATTATGTGCTCTATAGGTTCGTTAATCTGAATTCGTTGAAAAAGAAAAGATTTTTCACTTTAATTTTGTTCTGCCATCTTTTAGGAACAACAACCCGCCTGCTGTTTATCTTCCCATTAATCGTGACGATTATCTACCGATCGACGATGATCGAAGTACTCCATCGATAATGGCTTAATGGGTATCCTTTTTTGAATTCTTAGATATTGTCACGCGATTTCTCTATTCAAATCTCTATATAAGATCTCGGTGTCTCACTCATTAACACCGTAAAAATAATAGCACGTCATAACTTGGAAATATAACTCCTATCGAGTCTTGCTAGGATGATTAACTTTTATTTACAAAAAATAATCAAATAAGACGCTGCAAGATGCAAATTTTGTTATAGAAAATGCAAGTTATTCTTTTGTTCCACTTTTACGAACGATAAAATCCAACAGGAATCACAACTGCGTAATTTGCAAATTGCAATAAAATAATTCTATATATTATCCATTTTAGCTTTCACGCGACGGGATTTCCGCACAACCTTTTCGTTTCCATGTCCCTCTTCATCTTCCAATGTTCTTGGGGATTTGCTTTTGACAGTCACCTGAGGAGTAGCCCCCATTCGTTTAGCGCCAACGGCTGATGCAAAAAAAAAAAAAAAAAAAGGAAAAATGTGTGCTGTTATTATAGTGAAACCTAACAGGTAATTTATACCTTGAACGTGACAAACTTCTGCTTCTACCCCAAGCGAGACAAGGAAATCCAGCCACAAAGTTTGTTTCGGAGAAAGGCGATCGTTGGGACCTTTAACTTCGATTATTCTCCACTTCTAAAAAGGGAATTAAAATCCTGTTTTGCTTAACTCCTATCACTACTGGGTTGCTATTTTTTATTTTACCTTTTCTTTGGGATTCCATACCGTCAAGTCAGGGAATCCTGATCTGTAGTGCCGATAGTTCTGGAGAAGTCGCTGTGAAATGGCTGCTAAAGTGTGTGGAGATATGCACTGAACTAATCCGCCGACGTGGTCCAAGTCGCAAAATCTATCCCAAAAAACCAGTGACGTTTGACCGTGGTTTTCGTCCCAAATTTTAGCAATCTCTTCCATTATTTCAGAGCTGGACCAGTTGCGAATGCGGTCCAAACGATGTTCTATGGCTGATTGGCGAGACTGATAGAAATCAAGCGTATCAAAATCGAGAGGTATGGCTTGGAATTGACTGAGGAAAACATCGGCAATTTCAGATTTGTAAATAATATCCCAAAATAGCAGGCCAATGACTGTCCATAACGTAGATCCTTCACCGTGAACGCCATGGGTGTATCCATTCTCCATATAGTGCTGAAGAACGAGCTCTTCCACAGAGCATAGCGTAATGTCACCAACATCCATATTGGCATCGGAATCTCCGCGGATAAACATCGACTTGTGTCCCGGTAAGTCTCTATCGAGGAAGGTACGCTTAAGAAGTAACATTCAAGTGATCGAAGCGGACTAAAATGAAAGACCTAGGTAGAGAGCGTCCAGTGATGATCACGCAACGGGGTTCCGCAGCTGTTAAGAGAGGTAATGCGTCAAGAAGAGGTCCCAACTTTTGTTTCCATCTAGGTGACTGACAAAGTCTCGTGGCTCTCTGACTAAGTGCAAATCTGTGGGCTGGGCTAACCCACGAATCATTTAATGCATTCTTAATCATCTCGAAAGCCTATTAAAAAGGTAGTTGTAAATAGCAAATTATTCAATTAACAAGTTAGTACCTCGTAGGGTTCTTTTAGATGCTGTTCCAAATTTAAAGCGAGACGTTCGTACCAGTAGCCTCGATGGGTAGGCAAGTAAACGTTCTGATTAATTAACATCCTAATGAGATCAACTGCTTCGCGGTATCTCTTCAAACATTGAAGAGCCTCAATACGTTTGTCGAAAATGTAAACATAAATCGAACCAGCTGTGTATCTCCGTAGAAAAAGAGGTAAATCGAGATCATCTCGATGATAATCTTTTGAATACTCCTCAAAAGTTGTTTGAATTGGTTCAGTCATTTTTACCAAAGCTTCCCACTGCTTGTTATCGTAAGAATCTCTGATCTGCAGTTCCAGCAGAGAAGCTTCACCATATCTTTGGAAGCATTTTAAATAGATTTAAATTAATGGCTTGTTAGAAAACATTAACGCAAGCTCTTTTACTTAAGAAAGTGATCCCGCTGTTTAAATATTGCTGTTTGTCTGAAGATGCGATAAGACGGATAGGACTTTTCTCCAATCTTGACTTGAAGCATTTTAAAACTCTGTTGTTGCTGTCCTTTTTCTTCTTCGTCTTCCTGGCGCTGATGGAGCGTACTTAGCAAGATAAGACGCAAGAATATGCGGCGTGTCTCCTCGTTTAACTTGTAACATTCCTTGACGTACTGACGTTTGATTTTAGCCGTCATGCGATCTTTCATCGACTGAACACTTCCGGATAGACAAGGTTGGCTTCGGCAGTGCTTCAGTAACGCCTATTGGAAAATGAAATAGCTAATGTGAAATTAAAAAAGGGAAGTAATTTATTGATACACTAGCCGAACCTCAGTGGCGTTTCCTTTTCCATTAAAAGGAATTTTTGTCTCTTTAAAAAGTTGTTTAAGTTCGAACTGTGTGAGTAGTTTAAGAAGTGTTGGTAAATCATCGAGTTGGTCTATTCCAAGGAGAAAGGACGTCGAACGTAACTCTGCTAAGGCATTTCCCAAATCGGCTGCGATGTCTCCGTATGTTATTTTTTCTTTTCTACGCCATTGAAATTTTCTAGAAAACAACCTGGCATAAAGTTTTTGTGCTTCCAAAGATAAACATTTAAATTGGTTGTATGTATGGTGATCTTCTTCATTAAACAAGTGTTGATGAAGGGGTTCATCAAAAGTTGTTTTTAGCAAAAAGAGAAAAGTTTCCAGATAATAAGGAAGCCCTTCAAACTTGGTAGGTTTTGCTTCATCAACAAACAGTTTCTTTTTAATATTAGACCAATCAGAAAATTTGTTGATGGTAGTGTCTGAGTTTTTCTGGTTATCTGTTTTCATTAGACGATCCTTGAACTGTGCTGAAATCTGCTGTCTTCTGGCAAAAGTTTTCTTTGATGTGGAATAATACTTTCTTTCTTCCTTTTGAATTTTAGGTGTTGAAGGAGTAGTACGCAAAACATCATTTATCGGTAAGGGATCTTTTGTCTCTTCTTTAGTGATAGTTGATGTTGAAGAAGGACTTAAATCTAGTTTTACTAATGACACACTCAATATGTTTTCTTCATTCTTAGTTGTAATACTTGAAGGAGTTGTCAAAACTAATTCGGGTACAACCAGGTCATTTATTTTTGTTTTTGATGCCAGACTTATCTCTTGGCTGCTGCCAGATGAATTTTGTAGTGAGGTAATACACTCATTATCAAGATGATCATTTAGTTTATAATATTGCACAATCTTGCTGCAGCCAGGGCATTCTATTGGTGGTCTGGCTCTTGTAATAACTGGGGTGGCAGATGAGTTTGGTAAATTTGAAGATGGTGTCGTTGTCGATTCAGTCGCATCTAATTGCGTTGAGGAAACAGAAACAGGCGTGCGTTGAAAAAAATGGAATAGATTTGTTTTTTGAACTGGTGTCTTGCTCACTGATTTTCGATTGCGATTCATTTTTGTGATGTATTGTTCTTCTTTACTCCCTACTACTAGCTTTCGGGGTTAGTTTTCATTGGCAGCAGTTTACCAATAATTTTGCATCACGTATTCACTTTATTCAAAATTTTCTTCTTGACTCACGCAGGTTGTATTTGTGGGTTTAAAAACCGAGACAATGGGCGCCGACATTTTGTATAGAAGCCTCTTCTCTCTTCCGTACGGCCAACATATTTATATATATTTTTTAAAATAGCACTATACCAAAATATTAACAATCGCAATTTTGTAAAAGAAAAGGGATTAGTTTAAGGTTTCATACTGTCGAAAACAAGGTGAATTTGGGTAGCTAAAATCAGGAGAACCGATGGAACCACATTGGAGCTGTTTTTCTACGATACAGATAGGGGGAATGCCAATGGTTACATTTGAATGACGTCACGTTGTCGTCGATCAGCGCTTAAATGAGTAAACTCGTGTGTGACTTCTTTGAATAAAATTAGTCATTAAATACCTGTCAACAAAATTCTTTTGGTTTAAATAACAAATTTTATTGGTACTTCTCCAGTTTCATAAACTGTACAAGTACCTTTGAAGCAGTTACAGATTTTGGAGGGAAAGTTTGGTTGGCTCGGAATTGTACCGGGAAAGCACCTGCAGAAGCATGTCTACGGATGGAAGTTCGAAGTGAGCAATAATAAAAAAATTCACGTAACAAACCTTGCCGTGTGCAATAATCGTAATTATTAGCCAGTTTCTTTCTTGTTTTCATTGTGTAGTGATGTAAAAGTGTTATTTTGATTACTATTAGGCTACTTTACATTTGTTTTTTTAATTAATTCAGCTTTCATTTTCTTTCAAGGTCACAGCCTGCTACATCTTCACATTTCCCTAAATCTATGAGAAGTGTAGAATCCATGCAAAGTGGCAGCAGTGGCAGTGAAAGCAATATACAAAAACACATTTTCCAAAACAGTGGTAAAATTGGGGCTTCACTTACCAATCATGCTGACCACAAACCCATGTACGAAGTGGTAATGGCTAGCCAATCTAACCGTTTAGAAGGCACAACTCAGCTTCGGGCTCCAGGACAACATCCAGAGAAACCATATGGACAGAGAGCAAAAAAGTCCTTCCCAAAACCAAAATTCAAAGCACCAATGCTTCAAATGCTTGGCAAGGATCCCACTAATCCCGAAATTGAAGTGGTGGAATATGTTGTTAAGGGTACATGTAATCAGGAGTCTAAGCAAGATTTTACAGTTCCAATTCTCAAGATGGAGAAAAATGTTGGTGCAATGAAAGAATTCAACGATGAAGTTTTATCTCAATCACTGAAGAAAGAAGTAAGTAGCTTAAACAATTCAGAAAGTTTTCAATACCCTTATAAATTCCTTATAATTGCCGAAAAAATTCAGGAATGTGAAGAACCAAAATTGAGCAAACCATCACCATTACCTAATAGAACTGAAGCTTCATATTCACAAAATTCTGGGCAAGCAACAATCAAGAATGCATCTCCTGTTATGAAATCTCATCCAGTGGCTGATAGTAATACATCTTCACAATTTGATCCAAGATGAGCCATCATTTAATAATCAATCTTATTTAGGACCATTGAGCATGGAGATGATCAATGGTGAAGAAATGGCTGTGACGTCTACCACCACTTCACACATTGCAAGTAGTTCACCAATAGATGAAGAACATAAAAAATCTATCTTGGCATCAATGAAGCAGGCTTACACATCAGAGTTAAGCCAGTCTGATAAAGCTTTAAAAAGTGAAAATGAAGTTAATTTAGATGAACCTGTTGGAATGCCAGCTTTGACGGCCATTATCCCAGAGAGCAAGATAAATAACGAAGGAACATCAGATATCGATACCCCTAAGATGCCCGTGTTAGAAATGCATGCCGAAGATTCGTTCGATGAAGAGTTAAATAGCTTGGTAAAGAAATCCCGGTTCAGTTCGCCAGATTCGAAGACGGATTTTGGGATGGATAGTCAAGAAGATGTATTTTCGGAAGCGTGCTCCAAACCAACAGGACTAACAGCAGTGGCAGCCATTCCTGTTGATCTTAGCCATCAGTACGCGAAACCAGTGCATAGTAATAGCAAGAAACAGTTTAGTGATCTGCAAGACATTCATCACCCGCCTACTCCCGCACCTACCCCCCAAACTGACGATCTCGAGGCTGCAATGGCTGCGCTTCATGGTGAACCATTGGATCTTGACCCAATTGAAACGGTAGTAGCTATGACGAAGATACCTGTAACAAATTTAGTCGTTACAAAAGTAAAACGAGATAAGGATTTGGTCGATATCAGTGCACACTCTGCAGATTCAGATTATCACCCGGATTCAGGCAATACAGAGATATCAAGTGACGATGTGGTGAAAAGCAAACGGTCTCCAAAGCCGCACAAATACCACAAAATGGGCCCCAAAAGTATGGTAGGTACAAAACTTGTGAATAAACCAACCAAACCAAGCCCAATGGCCAAAGTGACTGATGAAGCCCATCATGAAACCAAAGCTGAAACAAAACCGGCCGTTGAAACCAAACAACCTACTAGACTATCGAGAGAGGTCGAAAAGCTCTGTGCAGATGAGATGGTCAACAATATATTACGCAGCATGGAAGTACAAGGATCAAGCAGAAGACGAGCCTCTCAGGCGGTAGTCACGTACAAAGAATGTCAGTCGAATAATCCCGAAAAAGATATACGTTTTGCTCGGCGTGCTAAACGCATCAAAGAGGAAGGAATTTTTGAAAAAGAGTCTACACCTCCAAAGAAAAATAGGAATAAACGAACTACCTCAATCGCCTCCTCAGTTGAATCAGTCCCACAGGATCGAGCATTGCAACAGTGGGAAGCTCTTCAGGTATGTGTCACCTTGTATTTAAAAAATCTTGATAGAAATTCAGTATCTGCTTTTGTTTTTAGAACTCCAATAATGAAGACAGAGTGGTATACGTTCCTCGTAAGTTGGTCAATCCCGCAGATGCTTCGAAAATTGTTCGCCGTCGGACTTTCTCCTCAGGTTCAAGCACAGACGCTAATCAGAACGGCAACCGAAAGGTTTTACATTCTCAAGACGGTAATTCGCTCAAGTTATTCACGAGATCTTAAAACACACTATACAATTTACCGTTCATTTCCAGATGTGCAAACTGCCACTTACGCGTTAAAAAAAGATCATAGTTATACGACAATTAAAAATGAGGCGTCAGAACCAGTATCTTCTCAGCGTGGCACCGGTACATACAATCTTTTAGCAGTAACTGTCGTCCCCATTATTTTCTAATTTTTCCGCATTTCTTAGAAGATTTGGCGTCTAAACTAAGCGCTAGTTGTCAGGAAATTCATATTCGTTGCAAAGAACATCTTTTGTATGTCACACTCTGCCCCAGGACGTCTAAGTTACGGAATAGCCTCAATTCCACGGTATGCTGAAAACCATTAAGCTATTCTTATACAGCAATCTTAAAATTTTGATTCACCTATCTATCTAGATCCTAAAAGAGCTTTCAATGTTACTGCGAAAGCTAAAAATGGAGCCACAGATTCATGTAGTGCTGTTCACCTCAGCAGGACCTGATTTTTGCACGGGAATCGACTTTCCTTCACTTATTCACGATAATATGGCTTCGAGATTGGAATCGTCCATTTCCATGGTGAACCACATCCAGTAAGTATAACCAGCCATCTAACGAAAAAGTTGAATTCTACTAAATTTTGATGTGTGCCCCATTAGAGAGTTTATCACAGAATTGGCCAACTGCGATAAAATACTTGTGGGCGGCGTAGTTGGATCCGCCATCGGTTTGGGGGTTACCATGTTACCGTACCTGGATCTCGTCTACGCCTGCGACAAAACCACGTTTTACTTGCCGTACGTAAAACTGGGCCAAAGTAGTGAGGGTGGACTACCTCTAACTTTTCCATCAACATCAAGGAATTTGGTATTTATTTTAAATGTTAGGTATCTCTGTATTAGGTATAAACGAATTTTGCAAACATTTTAGTTGAGCTTGCTGGTACACGAAGGACGACGTCTCACGGCCACGCAAGCAAAAACATTAGGCTTGGTAGATGACGTTTTTCTGCCGGATAGTTTCCAAGAAGAAATGATTCCGCGCGTCGTTAATTTGGCACTTCTTTATTCGCAGGTATGATCATAGTTTACTGATTTTTTTTTTTCAAATGTCGTCAGGGTTTGCAAACACCAAGATAGGCCGGCCCAGAGTAGTGTAGCTCCTCAACATGCGTTAACATTCGATTTTCAATTGTGCACACGCTACCTCTTCGACACAGACAGTATGGATAGACTGAAAACGTATCGGCAGTGATAGCTCCACAGTTAGACCGGCTTCGGCATCGTTTCAACTAAAATAATTAGAGGAAATGTACTGAATCTAGAGCGAAGGCCGTGTGTGAAACACTTACGGGCTTGCAAGTATAGGACGATGTTTGGCTACTGGTTGAATCACCAGCTACAGGACTTTGTTGCCACGTGTGATTGCTAGGGCACTTGCATAAGACGCGTGTACTTGGAAACTGTATGTGATCCGTTTGGAGCGAGCCTATGAGAATTCTTCTCTCGTTAACTGAATTTATGCAGTTTATTTATTTTAGCATACCGTTCATTCTGACGTTGACTGCAGATTGATTAATTGCGCAAGTTTCAATCGACTTCATCGACGAGCAAAACTGTTATTTAGGGATCAGAAGAATCGCATTTTGTAACATTGTGCACATCCAGTCGAATGGATTAAGAAACTACGTACTTTCATTTGTGCCCGATTTGTGAGTGGTAGCGAATATTTAGGTCCTTTAATGACACGCACGAGCGATGTCACGTTAGTGGCTACGTCATCCGATCCTGTCCAGTCAGTCGGGCAGTCAGCTCCCTCGGGGCAGCGGCAATAGCGATTGAGTATGGCTGGGAGCCAGTATCTTTTTTGAAGGATGCTGCACACAGTGTTTGCAGTTGCGCAGTATGGCAGGTCACGCTCGCTTCTTATCTACACTTGAGAAATTGGACCGACCGTCAAGTACCATTCGTCTTTTTATTGTGCTTGTCCAACAAAGCTCGAAATAATTTGGGGAAAGAGTGATGAAGTACTTACTTGTAAAGGGAAGACGGTGATGAGGTCGTCGTTGGAGTTGGATACGGCGATTAGAGTTGCTGCGATTAATAACGGGATGAGTGGGTGTGCAGCCATCATTGCGCTAGAGGGTCCCGAGTGTTTGTGAGACGAAATGCGATAGCCAACTAAACTGTGGAAAAACGTGTGACGTCATTCCTGTTCTCGTTTCACAGAGGAAAAAATATTTTTAAAAAATGATTTCTATTTACAGAACTCGCTGCCTATCAAGAGAATGAGTCGGGCTGCACTCCGGCGCGACCTTCCAGCCGTCCTAAAGGAAGAATCACAGCTGTTACGACAAAGTTGGATTTCTGAAGATTTTCAACGCCGGGCTAAACAATTATTCGACAGCGGAGATCTTCTCTCGGCGTAAACGACCTTCGCCCTCATCCAAGTTAGAACTTTTTTTTTCTTTTCCCCATATCTCGTCAGTTTAGTTTAAGTTGTGCGAATCACCAAAGGAACGCGTTTCGCGCGGGTTTTCAATTTTGATTTCTTTTTATCCGTCTTTACATTTGCCTTCGCGTGTTTCGTGTTAAAAGCGGCGTGACATTTTTCCCCTCCTTTTTCCTTTGGCACTTTGAAATGGTTTCACTCAAAGTGACATTACCGAGGTGCGTGTTTTTCCCGTATCCTTATGGCGATCTGTCTTTTTTTCCCCGTTAATGATGGTAGATGTTTACGCGCGTTGTGGGTTTGGAATTTCGGAGGTCGTTATTCTTCTCCATTTATTTATGTAACCCAATCCAGATTTCAATTATCTCCACATCACATCGAGTGCCTGTTTTGCTATCCGTTTTTTGAAAGACGGTCCCCTTATTAGGTTTGCATTGTTACCAAGAAATGAAAAAAACCGGTCAGAGTTAAAACTTTCCGAAAAAAAGATCACGAAAGTGTAATAATAATAGTAATAATAATTGTTTACATGTTTGTTTTTTTTAAATGTAGGCTCTTATAACCCATCCATCCGGTGTTGGTTGAGTTGTAATGTGATTTTGTTGTCACAATTAACATTAATACAGTTCACAGGACTTCTCAAATGGAATCAGTACCATTACGCTTAAGATAGCTATGGATTTAAATGGGGAGATCATTTTCTCTTTTAATGGGGCAAGTACAAACAATCGGCTTTTATAGGTAATAGGGATATTTAGCCAAGGCATCGTGAGGGACACGCTCAAGATTCTCACCGACTAGGTATGCTAATTTGTGCGCGTATTGAATCGGAGCCGGGACTCGCAGTGTTCCCTAAAAACGAAAGCGATTTGCGTCACGACGAAATATTGAATCTTTTTTCAAATGAAAATAACTTACCGCCCAATTGAAGTAGACGTGAGTCAAAGCGTAAGCTAATGCTTGATGAATATCTGGAGTTAAATTGGGCGAGTTGTAAATGACGTTGCAATTGATTGGCGACACTGTTCCTTGATTGACTTTTTGCGACACCAAGTAGAAATCGAAGCGTTCGCTTAACGTCACCGTATTGTCGACCACCGTTCCACACGGTGGATTCTCTTTCCCATTTCTTTTCTCGACGAAGAAGCGTGTGCTTACCCGTTTACTTACAATCACGAAAGAAATGCCAGGATTGTAGTCCCTTTTAAACGATGTTGCCGCTTCCCTGCACGCATCCTACAGGCCATTGTGTTGAACCAATTTGAATATTTTTCTATTTGTTAAAAGCGTACCTTGATTCCTTGTAACTCGACGTCGAGGACAGTTTGAATATCCCCGGCTCCGACGCCATCGCGATAGATAATTATTTCCTGCGGTAATGGCAGCACTGATCGGTCATGCTTATTTGCCCCGCAATAAGCCCTGGACGAAAGTGCTTTGTCAAACTCTAAATGTTTTCTTCTTTTCTGATAAAAAAACTTACATCAAAGCGGTTAACATGTGATCTCTGAAACTTGGCGAAATCTCTTCATTGGCCGAATGAATTTTGACGGACGAATTGTAACGAGTACAAGCGCTGTTGATGGAGGCAACAAAAGCCCCAACCGCCTTTTTGTTCCGTGCGTCGTGATAAGTGTCGTAGCCTATCACCATGAATTTCTTTTCGGGACACGGAATGTCAAGAAATTATTATTTTTGATTTGGTATTTTTGAATTTCTTGGTTACTCTCTTGTCCAAAGGCGATCCAGTCAATTTCCAAGGCTCGGCTCCCAATTTACAGGCCATTTGAATCATCACTTTTGTTGCAACCGACCTGAGTCTGCCTGCTTCCAAGTTCAGATTTCTTTCTGTAATTACCTTAATTAGATCAAGTAACATCCGTCACCTGCCCCAATCAAAATCTCTCCTTATTTTTTGAAAAGATACCTGTGAAATGATGTTTGCGTCTTTGCACAAGGTTTCTCTCTTAATGGCATTGTACGTGTCGTTTCGATGCGATCGCAACACGCACAGAACGATATTGTATTGCCTGTTTGCTACTTGTTCTCTTAATCCTTCGACGTAATGGGTTGCACGTTCACCTTTTACCTCAATGCTTTTAACTCGAATTAATTTAATCACTTCTTTTTTGGAGAGCAAGAAATAATTGTGACTTACTAGCGAGGTTCCGACACCTCAACTCCTTGTGGAGCGCCCACCGTTTTGATTTCGTGGACAAACGATCTTATCTTAGTGATGGTGGCCCGAGGATGCAAAACAATCCAGTTGCTGAAATTGATAGCTGTACACATTTTCTTGCCTGTCCGTGAATATTTTCAATAATGAAACGCATCTGGTACTTTCTTTCGTAGACTCACCTTGCAAGCTCCGACCCCAATCGCCGTTCGTAACTCGAATTTGTGCTGTGCCAATGAGCAGAGGCATTGTGGGTAAAATCCTTGCCTTGCATCTTACTGGATCATTTGCAAATTCTAATCCCCAGCTTCGAAGTTCTTGTTGAATCTGATCATTATTTTTGGTACTTTATTAGCTCGCCCATTGGATTATGTCCGTATTTAAAAATTATACCTGCGGAGTTTCTTCCAAGCGGCGACGGAATTTCATTAAAGTTGCCACTCGTCTGTCGGGCGTGACTCCCGTTATGTTGGATACCGTTTTTGTCAACTTGAAATCCGTCCTGGAAATGAACATGAATTTACTCAAAATTCATTTTCATTACTTTATTTAAGGACCTTTCTTGATTTGTAAGGCCCGTCATTCCGCACAGCTCTGCAATGAGATAGATGGGCTCCGTGTTGCCTCGATTGATGTCGCGTCGCGATGGCAGGCACATCAGCAACGCCTGTAACGGATACCTAATCCTTTGCTGATAACGCGTTCTGTAGTATTCCTCGTAGGTGATTTCTCTGTCCTCTTTGCGCACGTAAAATGTTGAGTGCGCGTTTTTCTCGAAATCGATATCGTCGATCTTGTACGTTTTGTTGTTGTAGCCCGTCATCACGATTTTGCCGAGTAGTTCTCCTTTCACTTGACTCTGATAGGATAGGCAATAATTATTATTTAAAATTGTTTTGGGGGGGAGGGGGCTACTAAACCTGATACTCGGCAAGGTCTAATAGTCGGCGACGTATTTTATCCATCACATCGTGGGCCGTGTCTCTACGTAGAAATTTACTAATCGTTTCCAATTTCAAAAGGTAATCTTGTTCGTAATGTTGAATCGTTGTCAGATATCCCGGCCATATAGTTATAGGGTAACCCTTTAAATTGAGAAACGTAAGAGTTTTTGATTTTAATCTGAAAGATCAACGTTTTACGTACTGGAACGTCGGTTTTGGCTTCTTTGTCGTAGTAATTTCGCTTAATCAGTACTAAATTGAGCATAGCCATACAACGGCGTAAAATCAAATTCATCACCTGAAAAATCGAAGACATGTCAATGCAAATGAATTATCGAATTTAATCGTACCCTACCGTTGAGTAAATAGCATCATCTTTTTGAATTTCTCCGACTAGTCTGAATGCGATTTTCACGTCGCTGCCATCGGAATTTCGCCTCGAAGCCAATTCCAGCGGCTAAAGTGAATTCTTTATTAAATCTGTCCTTTTTTTCAAATGAAAATGTTTCGTTTTTTCTTACTTGCGCGAGACGGATTGTATTGTAGAGAAGGGTACCATCGAAAATGTATTTCCCTAGCCTTGGCTCGTGTACGCGGACGAGGGCCTTTCTGACGCCGGGATGATCAATTTCCGGCGTGAAATCAACGCGATATTGCAATAGATGCATGCCAGGTCTTTTGATTAGCTGAAAGTAATTGGCTATGACATCCAATCGTGATCCACTCGATCCTGGATTATTTTTTTTTTCATTATTTTTTAAAACACCTTATTGAAACGTTTACTCGTGTTGTAGGATTTGTAGTATTTTACCCATTTTGTTGAATTTAGCTGGACGTGTTACAAGTTCGCGGTTGATTTCGTCTGTCCGGCTGACAGGATATGTCCTAACCCTGCTTGGTCCCGCATCTCTGTCACTTGTTTGTCTTTCACTTGAAGGTCCTCCGACTCGTTCCTCGCTACGTCCTATTCCTTGATTCTGATGGACATTTTAATTTCCGTGGATAGCCACACTTACACTAGAAATTTATTCTATTTTTTCAGTTTGTTTGCATATCGTTTCAACCAACGCATCTATTTATTTTATTTCCCTTTTTTAAAATTGGGAAAGCACGATTTTAAAAGCTTAGCGTTTATTCTTATTTTCAGCTTGTTGACCGCATTAGATTTGTTTTGACATTTCCACCGTACATTAATGTTTGGCTCATGTGTTCAAATATGAAAGTTGATGGCTTTCCCTATCAATCGTTCTTCTGGCTCTGCGGATGGGAAACGCCTACCATGACCAAAACCACTATCATGTCTGCTTGATCGTTTTATACCATCAAAAAGCCACCTGGCTTATTGCCTTTATCTTATCCAGCAGCGTACCTCAAGTCCCAAAAATTCCGGAATTCAATAAGAACGCACCTGTGCATGAGAACCGTAGGATGAACTTGTATTCGCTGTTGTTTCCTCTGGCCGTCTGGGCACATCGTAGGGAATTTCACGCGGACGTCTCCTAGCACCACGGCCATCGCCGCGTCGTGCGTCCGACATTTTCAGCTCTTGTGGCCAAACTGAACTTCTCTTTTGAAAGGCGTTAGGAAAACGAATATTCTTCTTATTCATCCATCCAACCTCTTGTAGTCGATTGGTGCGATCTACTTGTGTGTCCGTCCGCATATACAAGTAGGCCCCTCCCCTGTTCCCAGCTTTCTGTCCATAAAACGTGGCAGCAAATGTGGAGCTGTTCCTGTCTGAGAGTCGGCCATATCCAGCCTGATTTATGGCATGTTTTTTTGGTATCGTATTACCAATGTAGAAGGCCCTCTATTTTTTTTGCTGGCGTCAGCGTACCGACTGTTTCAAAAGAACGAAATTCAAACACAATTGAGATATCGGTGTTTGCTTTCGTCTCGGTTTTTATTGTGAAAGGAAGAGGTCCAGTTGAATGTTCATGACGATTGATTCTGTTTATGAGCAAAAGTCGGAATTTGAACCGTAGCGTAAACAAACACGTAGCCGCTCCAGCCATGACTTTTAAACAAAGTTAACCATGTTATTCTTGTGGATTATCAGAAGATCTTAATGACGATTTTCAGAAATATTGGACGAACTGTTGTTGTTGATACAGTAATGGCTCGTGGCGTAATTCTGAAATGATGATTTTCGTTTTAAATGTATTTAACTGGCGTCATCCTGAAATAGGTGTATAGTTTCATGGAACTATGAATCACCTCCGTGGGGATTGTACAAGGTTCGATTCCGGCAATCGTAGCATTTTACCCTTGAGATCTTGGCGATTGTTGTTTGCCAGGTGCCTTTAATTTTTTTAAATCTTATCTTATTTTGAAAGTATGACCTTGCACAGCTGCTGACACTTTTATAGCGAGTTTTTTACTACCCCAACGTCAGCAGCAAACAAGAAACAGGAGGTAGTAATCTGAGAGAGTAGGAGAAGCTCATTTTTTACCCCATCCTACCACTAAAACGCGTATTCCAGAAGCGAAATTGAAGTTCTGCATATTGAGTCATTTTTTAAACCTTTACCTTGAACCGTTGAAACCTTTGAAAATCATTTTACGGGTGGGAGGTTTTAAGGTTGCAATGTATTGTGTGAACAGAATGAATAGAATTGATAATTCTATGTCAAATGTGTCATCAACAGTAGTCAAACAGTTAAAGGGAAACTTGTAAAAAAATATGGCATCATTAAATTCAATATTGCAATTCTCTTCACACAGTACTTAAAAAAAAATGCAAATTTAAAGGTAATAGGGAAATTTGGCCAAATCTTCACGTGGAATGTTCTTAACGCTCTCACCTACCAGGTACGCCAATTTGTGCGCGTATTGTACCGGTGCTGGAACACGTAACGTCCCCTTTAATCGACAAAATGTTAATGAATTTTTTTAAAAAGAAAGCGAACAAATAGTTATAAGAAACTTACCGCCCAGTTGTAATAGACATGCGTCAGAGCGTAAGCCATCGATTGATGAGCGTTAGGAGGGAGATTTGTTGAGTTATGGATGACGTTAAAACTTGTGGGCGACACTGTCCCTTGATTGACTTTTTGTGAGATCAAGAAGAAATCAAATCGTTCTCCGAGTGTCACCGTATTGTCGACTACGGTTCCGCACGGCGGATTGTCTGGCCTCCCGTTTCTATCAGCGAAGAAACGCGTGTTTATTCGTTTGCTGACAATCACGAAAGAAATGCCAGGTTTATAATTGCCGTCCTTCACTTTCTTTCCCGCTTCAGTGCAGGCAGTCTATCGAAATTTTGAATTTATTTAATACGTTTTTCTTTGATTAAACAACGAGCATTACCTTGATTGCGGCTAATTCAGTTTCCATAACTCGTGCAATATCCCCTGCTCCTACACCGTCACGATAGATGATGATATTTTCAGGTAAATCCTTGTTTCTTTGAAAATAGGCCCTGATTTCAAAGTCAAACGAAATTTTAGAATGAAATCAATCAAATTTATCACATTTTGGGAATACTTTAAAGCGGTGAGCATGTGATCTTGGAAACTTGGCGAGATCTCTTCATTGGCAGAATGGATTTTCACTGACGAATTGTAACGTGTGTAACTTGAATTGACAGAGGCTACGAAAGCCCCGACTGCCGTCGTTGCTCGAGCGTCGTGATAGGTATCGTAACCTGCAATCATCCACGGCTTTTCGTCAAAAGTCAAGATGAATTGGGTTATCGAAGTGATTAGATGTAACATTTTATACCTTGTTTGGCACGTCCACTCTCCACGGTTCAGCTCCTAATTTGCAGGCCAGTTGTGTCATTACTTTAGTGGCAACTGACATTTGTCTGCGTTCATCTCCTTGAAGAATTCGTCCTGTGATTACCTGATATGATCGGTGAGCATGGATAATCATGAAACGTTTAAAAATTAGTTTTAAATTACTTGTGAAGCGATTCCGAATTGACAAAGCGTAATATTTTTGATAGATGCGTATGTATCTTGTCGATTATTGGGCAAAACGCACATAACGATGTGATATGATTTGCGGCTCAATTCCTCTCGCAATGCAGTGACGTAATTGCCTGTACGATAAGCCGGTAGAGCGATGCTTTGAACACCATTCAAAAGAGTTAGTACCTCCGTGTTCGTTTAACAAGAGAATGTAATTAGACTTACTAATGAGGTTCTGGTACGTTAAAGTCTTGAGGAGCACCGACTCTTTGAATCAGTTGAACAAACGATCGGACTTTTTGGCTCATGTCACTCGGATGGATGACGATCCATTCAGTCAACACGACAGACACTTGCATTTTCGTATCTATTTTGAAAATTGAGGTTTAAAATCAAAGGTCTAAATGATCAAGGGGAATAACGAATGACTTACTGTACATACTGCGACTCCAATCGCCATCCCTGACTTCAATCCTTCGATCTCCGCCCGTCAAAAGAGGTCGCGGTGGTAAAATTCTGGCGTTGCAAGAAACGAGATCATTTTGGAATTGAAGTCCCCAGCTATTGAGCTCTCGTTGAATCTGTTTTTTTACGCGTTTTCATTAAAAATGTGTTGACTATTTATTTGGCAATTTGAAATGTACCTCTGGAGATTCAGCTAAACGGCGACGAAATTTCATTAAAGTTGTCACTCGCCTATCGGGCGCGACGCGCGTGATATTGGCGACGGCTCGCGTCAGATTAAAATTATTCCTAAATCAATTAAATTTTTCATTTTTTGTCGAATGCTTAATTTAAAAAAAAAAAGATGTACCGCTGCTCGTCAGATAATCCCGTCATGCCGCACAATTCTGGGACAAGGTAAATTGGTTGATCATCGCCGCGATTAACGTCACGACGTGATGGTCGTGACACGAGCAACGGCTGCGTAGCCACCCTGATTGTTTGTTGATATCGATCTTGGTAATAGGCAATGTACGTGACGTCACGATCTTGTTTACGTAAATGGAACGTGGACGATGCGTTTTTCTCGAAATCGACGTCATCAATTCGGTACGTTTTGTTGTTGTAGCCCGTCATGACGATTTTGCCAACCAATTCAGCTTTAATGCGAGCCTAGGAATAAAGTAGATTACGTTTAATTGAGATGATTGGGAAAGAATTGTAAATATTTTGTTTTTTACTTGCAAATCGTCCCTGGTTTCTCGACGGATTCTGTCCATGACGTCCAAGGCCGTGTCTCTTCGGAGGAACTTGTGGACAATTTCGACATTTAAAAGATATTCCTTTTCGTGATGTTGAATAGCCGTCAAATATCCCGGCCAAATCGTTATAGGATAGCCCTTTGAGAAAAGTTAATTTTGTTTTTTTTTTAAACCAATTTTCGACTTTACAAAATTGAATTTGCATACCACAACGTCTTCGCGAGCTACCGCGTCATAATAATTCCTTCTAATCATCACCAAATTGAGCATGGCCAGGCACCGGCGTAGAATTATGTTCATGACCTGCATTAGCACGTAATCAACAATTAACGATGAATCATTGAACTTGGGTCATTTGGTACATACCTGTGTGTATTCAGGATCGTCTTTTTGAAGTTCTCCGACGAGTCTGAAAGTGATTTTGACGTCACTTCCATCAGAATTTCGCCTCGATGCCAATTCCAACGGCTAACGTACAAGAAACAAATTTATTACGAAATCTTTTGCCTTTTTTTTTTGAAACGGCTTGTTTTTGGATGTTAACTTACTTGTGCCAGACGGGTCGTATTGAAGAGATCGTTACCCTCGAAAGTGTATCTTCCAAGTGTTTGCTGGTGGACTCGAATAAGAGCTTTTTTCACGCCGGGGTGATCAACTTCCGGCGTGAAATCGACACGATAATGCAACAGATGCATGTCGGGTCTTTTGATCAGCTGGAAGTAATTTGATCGAACATTGATAGGCGCGCCACCAGATCCTGCATTTTTTTTAAAAATTGGATTAAACATTCTTCGTTTTTAATACTAAACTTAACCTCCCCTCATAATTTTGTTATTTACCTGCTTTGTTGAACGTGGCAGAGGTGGGTCGTGTGACAAGTGGACGGCTGATACCTCGTCCGAAGGATCTTTGCCCCCTTCGGCCTGCGGCGCAGTTCCTTCTGCTCCGCTTGTTTGCCTCTCATTTGGATTGCCAGGAGGTTCTCTTGTTCGGACGGCTCCTCGTCCTATGCCTTCCACTACCTGTTATTTCGAATTAACATACAGAGCGACATTAATGTTATTAGTACAATCAGTTTTAATCGTCATCCAATTTACGGATTGGCGATTGCCATATCTGTAGTTATACATCTCTTAATCGCATTGCATAGGTTTTGATGTGAAAACAATTCATGATCGATGAGCGATTAAAGAAAGCGATGCAACAGCACTAGGCCCTCGGGGCTTTAGGTATCGGATGATCCAATTCAGAATAATTTAGTTTCTGACCAACAACGTAAACTCTAGGGGGAACAGGGCACTGCTACTCGGAAAGACATTTTTCTTCGGCGAATACCGGTTCAAACTAAAGAATAGCCCAAAGCGTAATACAGTTGGCATAGCGTCGAATAGACGCATTACCACTTGAAGAACGTAACATATCCCTTGAAATGTTTCGAAAATTCAACCCACGTTTTAATAGCATTTTTTGTTTTTAAGGAAGTATCTTTAATTTTTTCTTTTACTCTTTTTTATCCTTTTGCTTTCCGTCTACCATTCTAACGTTTTTTCGTCAGGGTTTTCTTTTTTATAAAGAAAGTGGGTTTACCTGCGGTACATTTTCTGCTGTTACCGGTCGCCTTGGAGGTTGTTGTTGTTGTTGTTGTTGGGCGGTCGAACGTCCTCTGCCTCGGTTTGCATTTCTTGAATCCGACATGGTTTTCTTGCGCACCTTCACTTACGCGTCAGCCCACTTTGTTTTTCGTTTTTTTTTAATAACTCGAGGAAGCAGTCCGGCTATCCTACACCCTCCGGTTTGCAAAAGGCACTGAAACTCTTCTGCCATAGCAACAATGCTTCCCCCAAGCCCAGAAGGCCAATCCTCTTCATGTTAGACCACGCCCTCCTTTTGAAACTTGGAGCCTGCCCCGGCTGGTGAAAGTTAAGCGTCTCACATCCTCCCTCCTCCTGGAAAGAAAGAAAACGTGAAAAGAAAGCAAAATAAAGCTCGGAGTCGCCACGTTGTCAATGGCAATGTAAAAAAAAAGCTCTTCTTTCTTGCGTCATTTGATGCCATGGGAGAACACTTGCAGTGCTGAGGCTGCTTTTACAACTTCGATAAATTTTTACTAAAGAGCCATTGTGCATGCGTATTTTTTTTTTGTTTTAGTAGGTAAATATATGAGGAAAAAGATCAGGTGGGCTAGGGCAAAAAGGGCCGAATCGCTTGGCTCTACTAGGAATAATACCTGTCAATTTCTTTGATCAGACGCTATACTTTGGCCCGGTGGGCGGTCTGTTTTCAATGTCCAACTCCCTTGGCTACAAAGAAAAACATTTTGTAGGTGACATGATACCAATTCTTAAAGTCACCCTCGTCCTTATTTTTGTTTTTAAAACAACTATCTTGGAAGGGAAAAGCGGCGGGGATTGGCAATTGAACTGCGTTGTTCATCCGTTCATGTTTTCTCCTCGGAGAAAAATGTTTATTCCAGAACGAATAGTTTTTTTTTTCATTTCTTGAAGACTTTTTGATTTTCTTTTTGTGTTTAACTACTCACTAATAAAAAGTAGGTCTAGTCAAATCGATGGCTATTTGTCTGGCTCGCAGGCTGTTGAACTCGTGTTCAAAATCTTTCGCTTCTTGGCCTTCAATAAGTTGTAAAATATATTGGTTTGTATCGCCATTAGGAGGTTTGAGGGGTGAAATCAGTGTCCGATAACGTTAGTCGAAGAAATTCTATAGAGCTATTCAAAAGTATTGAAGGCAATAGGGCCATGCAGTGTCAAATTCTGTTGTGGTTTCACTGAAACACAAGAACTGGAGATAAATTGCTGTACCAATGTGGGCCTGCTTTTGCTCCAGTCTTTCTATCCGAACATGACGTAAATTTTACTACGAGTTTCATGGAAGCTTAGAATCGTAGAGGAAAATGTTCGTAAAAATGGAAAATGGTACCATCCAAAAAGTAAGAAGCAAAAATCCAAAAATTTTCATTTTTCTTTTTGTTTGGCTGATACGGCTTCGAAATTTCAGATCCAGGAAGATCATTTCAAAAAGGTCTTCTCATGTTACGAAGGAAATAGCAAGAAGATGAACCGATAGGCCGAATTTTATCTTTTGCTTCATCGTTTAGTTGTCTTAAGGCATAGGGCAAAAAAATAATGTCTAGGGCATTGCAAGTTTCCATCCAAAGAATTAACGTCATGCTAAGAAAGATCGTCTCGTTTGACGGAGACAAACGTACCTTGGTTATTGATCCCCCCAATGCATCCTTTTGGGGGAAGGAAACTGTCCACAGTTTGATGGTCAAATGTCTCAAGAATACCAGCAGACTTCTTAGGGGCGAGCATTTATTTCAGACTTTCGAGGAGAATGAGAACCAAAAGTAGGCAACACTCGGAGAATGTCTGTCCTTTAAACTTCGCTATCTGCCATCCAACAGTTCGGACATCAGAGCTGCTCATGGCGTAAAAACTGGTCTAAATTGTCTCTTAGCTTGTACAAGTTGTTCTGACCGACGCCATCTGAAATTGTATTTAAGAGAAAGTTAGAAATCTTCAACTAGTTTGGCGGTTTTGGAACTCTGAGAATCTGATCAGAGATGACAGTCAAACAGCTTTGAATAAAGTTGGCAATGCCGTATTTCGTTTTCAAACTTTTGACATTTTGGCTGTTTTTAATGCCAACACCCCGCTTTTTAAACACATAATTCGTAAAAATATTAAATCTTTTAGTCTTAAATAACCTTAAGTAAAGAAGTAAACCATGGCAGACAACGATAGAAAAGTAGACGAACAAATGCCCGAGGACTCGCGTTTCAGTCTGCTGACTGATGCGTTAGATCAGGCTACTCAGAAAGTCATCAGCAAAATTTTAAGGTATGAATTATTGACAAAACCAAACATGATTACAGTTCTAATGACTCTTTTGTTAATCTATTATACAGCCAAAAGTCATTTGCAGATTGTCTTCCATTTTTAAAAAGAAAAACAGAAATCCTTGCCCAGTTACACACAACATTTGGCCAAAAAGTACAATTTCACTTGAAACAGGAGTTTGATGAGCTTTTTTCCACATATTGTCTAAAAGAAAAATTGGATTTTCTCGACAAACTTGATGTTGAGCAAGCTGATCTATCTCAGGGTGAAACTGTTTGGTAAGATAACCCTTTCTTCTTGATTTTGCTCCTACATGTAGTACAACTCCCATATTAATTAATAATTTTCTAAACTAGGAGACCAACAGGAGATCCATCAAAGGATATGCTAGCATATGATATTCCTGCTTTGCAGTCACATAAAGAAGAACTCCTGTCCTATCTGAGGGAACTTAGAGAAGAAAACGAGGGTGAAAAGAAAAAAATTCTCAAAGTCGTGGAAGGTATAACAGAAACAGAAAAACTTATCGAAGAACTCTTGATCCAAAATGAGGAAACACTAGAAGTTTTATCCAGTTTGCCAAGTTTATGATCACATTCTTTAGTTTGTACATTACATCAAATTTCCTCAAGCAATTGATTAGTTTTTCTCTGTAGGCCTTCTGTCAAATAATAGTTAAAGTCGAGTCTGAGTAGCAATTGCGCTATTGGCTCCATCGTAGTTCCCGAGCTCTGCTGGTACATACCGTTCAGCAGAGAAAACAATAATTGCATAAGTCTTTCGAATTCTAGGTTCAATTCAGCAACGACTGGCAGAAATGCTTTTGGTCTGTCATTTCTGAATAGCCCACAGAATTTCAACGCCAGATGTATTAGGTCCTTAAAACAAGCTTGCATCTAAAGGATTCCGAAAAATATTCAGTAAATAATGTTTAAACGATTAAGATTAGAAAAAAATACCGCTGGGACGTGAAGAAATGTTTGTGCGGCAATAACAACCAAAAAATTTGCGTGGGCAGCTCGGAATTTGTCGAAATCATGGCACTTATCCATCTGGCGATCCATAATGGATTTTTGAACTTCGATGACATCGATCTGAATGTACTGGCTTAGATGTATCAGGACGTGCTGCAAATTCCATCGCAACTCCAGCACCGGCTTATCCAACGAGGCTACATTTTTCCATAATGCGTTTAAATTCAATTGGATGCGTCGCAGATTCAAGAGAAGACGAAAAATCTTATTGTACGTCTCCATTGTTTCAGGTGTGAATATCAGCACCCCGAGCGGCCATTCAGTCCTAGAATCAAAGTATAATATGTTTGACTTGTTCAGCAATTGAGTTTTGATAAATAATTTACTTGTAATCAAGAAAAACACGGTCCCATCCTTGCCCCGGTGTGTCTGGTGTGATATTCATCGACAACCGTTCGATTTCGGTCTCCTCTTCGTCCAGGTATTTTTTAAGAGAGTTCATCAGTCTTTGTTGTAAGGCAAATTGATTGGATGTCAACTGTGCAGAAGGGAAATGCCCATCAAAGATAGCCTCTGTCTGATGAATGAAGAATGCAAAAATATCTCCTTTCTTCATCAAAAATGTGTTTAGTATCATGTTCAGGCTGCGATTCAGTCGGTCCTTTTCAGTCACAAGGTTCCACAATCTTCTGGCCATTTGATCACGGCACTGTTGGATGATTTCTACTACGTTTTCGAAAGGAATCTTTTGCAGCTTTCCCATAAAATCCCAGTCTTCTTCACTCAGGTCTTGTGCTTCAGTTAGGGCCACTACGGATTCTCCAACAAACAAAACTTGCTGAGCAAGGGAGACAGTCAAACAACTGGGTATCATTTCCCCGATTATGACAAAACCTTTGGAATCATCTACTTGGATAAAAAATTCATTATATGGATCCAAAAGTTTTCCAAACAACATCCAAGAAATTAATTGTTTGTGGAGAACTTTACGGCAAGTATTGTAAACCTCTTGAAATGTAGCAATAATCCTGGTGACACCACAATGATCACGATAATGTTGAATAGTGTCGATCAACAGACAATTTCCTTTTTGCAGTTTGATGGCATCAACCAGTTCTTTCAAGTACTCGAGCTGTAAGGTAAAAGGCATAATCCTTGAATGGATACCTGTAATCCCCAAAATTACTGATCCTTCCAAGATAGCTATTTCGATTTCTACAAGTTCTTCTTGAAAATCGGTCACATATTTAGATATGGATTGCTGTATGACGTCCAAGTAAAGACTATCATTTTTTCTTTCTTCTGCAAAGGTGCTAAGATAGGCAACATTTGAGCCGATTTTGAGCAAAGGTTTAATGATTTCTTTTTCAGACTGACACAAGCCAACATCGGCAATTCCTGAACACATTTCAAACTGCCCGTTATCCGTCATAACAAAAAGTGCACCTGGCCGGCCACTCAGCATAAATAGCATTTCACGTATCATTTTAAGAACTGGAACTGAAATTTCACAGATGGAAATTTTTTTCTTTTGACAATAGTTTCATGTTTTTCCTTTACTTTCAAACTTTGTATTATTAATATGGCGCCGGACTGCTTTAATAGCTTTCTGCTGTGGTCGCTAGATGCCACTAGCAGCGAATCAACAAATCGGCAGTTTCGACTTCTAGAGCTAATATTAGAAAGAAGTAAGGGTTGACTCCAAAAGGGAATCAAAAGGATTTAAAATTGTAGAATGTCTTCGACAACCAGCTCTTGGATTTGCAATGAATTGTCTAGGCTTTTGGAATTTGTCGTAACACAAGAAGAGTATCAAGATATTGCTCAGTAATATTTGTACGTTAACCGTAATGTCTCCACATCCTTGTCTAACCTACTTGAATTGCATATGTAGGTACTTGATGTCGATGGAGAATAGCCGCGATGTAGAAGATTATTTACAGTCAATGCTCGATCTTTCCAAACCAGAACACAGAAAATTCGTTGAAGTTCTATTGAATCGTTTGGGTCATTCCATCGAAAAGCCTTCTGGTAAGGGACAAAATAAAACAGGATTACCAGGTAAACAGGGTACCAAGCCACAACAGGAAGTTCCCAGCACACAGCAGCCAAAGAAAAGGGTGAAACAAATCAATTTGTTTTCAAAAGAAGGGCAGGCAAAAGAAATAATGACACTACCGGGACAGCACAAGTATGGGATTCTTTTACCAAATCAAATCTAAGTTTTACAATATCAAAACAAATGTTTGATCAGATGTGAATGCCAGGCCTCAAAGCATAGTCTAATAAGGAACTGCTTAGAATGTGGCAGAGTGATTTGTTCCCAGGAAGGACCTGGGCCTTGCATATTCTGCACCGAGAATGTAACAGTTTCTTTCTCATTTATACCTAATGATTTCACAATTGCTTTTCCCTCCAAAAGATGCCTTCCAATGAAAAGGAAACATTCCCTCAAACCAATAAGCCCGCTCCGCAACGTACAAAGCAATCCGGAAAAGGATTTTTGGATGGCACTGCTCCACTTCCAGATAAGGCATTCACAACAGCTATGGCCCATAAAGAGAAACTTTTGGAATTTGATAGGACTAGGTGTGAAAGCAGTTCATTACATAGCAGGAATAGTTTGAAATTGAGATTATTTTTCGTTTGGTAGTGAACACCGAACTCGCGTAATCGATGATGAATCCGATTACTTTAATGCCGATGGCAACAAGTGGTTGAATCCAAAACAGCGGGATGCCCTTAGAGCCAAAGAACGGGAATTGCGAGAAAGTCGTCACGGATCTAGGAGAGGGATGAAAGTTACCCTTGATTTTGCAGGTAAAGTTATTAGTGATGTCCATGTTTCTCCTTATTTCACTGAAGTTTTACAGGTCGTCAAGTAATAGAAGAACAAAGTTCGTATGATGAGCTGTTTGAGGAGCAACAATTTGAAGAAGAACGAAAGGAATACTATGATGAGTATGCCGTAAATCCCGCATTGGCATTCCCTCGACCCATTGTAAATAGCTACACTTCGATTCCATCTTTGAATTGCATTTAAAATTGTTTGTCAATTTTTAGTACGATACTGTCATGGATAATTCATCTGCTCAACCCAATCGAGCGACGGTAAGCAAGAACGACGAAAAAGTCCGAGTTCAGGATGCCGAACTGCAGAAAATGAGCGATCCTGGAAAGTGCCTTAGCATGCATCAGCCTTATGCCTCTCTTTTGGTTGCTGGTATCAAAAAGTAAAATAGCTCTTCACCTTAGTAAATGAAATTCTAAATTAATTTTTTATTTAGACATGAAGGTCGGACATGGTATTCATCCCATCGTGGAAGACTGTGGATCGCCTCAACTGTGAAAGAGCCATTACCCGAGGAAATAAAACAACTGGAAAGTTTCTACAAGAATCTTTATGGGAAAAATGATTTGACTTTCCCACAAAATTATCCAATCGGGTGTTTGTTGGGTTGCGTTGAAGTGGTGGACGTTCTGCCGCAAGAAGAGTATAGGGTGCAACACCCTCACGGAGAGAGCGAGTCACCTTACGTCTTTGTTTGCGAAAATCCCCACGAGCTGTTCGTTAAATTTCCCAACAAAGGGCAGCACAAAATTTGTGAGTTGCTTAAAAAATTCTATTTAATTTTTTTGTGTTCTGTTTTAAAAACTTTTCTTCGACTACAGATAAGCTAGACCCGGCAGTTCATCAAACGGCAAAAAAATCGCTGCGATTTTGATCTGGGACGAGCCTATCCAACCCAAAAAGACCATGATAATCTTGTTTCTACAAAATTTCCTATGTGAAATAGAATTGCTTTTGGAACGGAGACGAAAGGAGCTTTACATTTCAACGTTGGCTCCATTGATCGTAATTGCCAGAAAAACAGGTCCCTGTGTTCGCGTTAAAGAAATATTCTCTCATTTCTTTCTACTGAAATCAAAGAATTGCAGTGAATTAGTACTAGATGTTAAATTGGCAGTTAGTAGTGACGCTTCTCCGCAGTGAGAGGAGTACGTAGAGATTCGTAGAGTTGATGTTTCACACGGGGTGAGGTAACATGGTTACGCCCACTTATTTGTATCTAGCCCCAGGTTAACCTTGAACATTATGAACTAAATAATGTTCCTCTACCTCCTCTAAATAGGGGCTAAAACTTTCCCCCCTTTGCTTAGTGTGATTAGTAGTTGCTAGTAAGTGATCGGAGATGGCCACGTCAACGTTATTTTCGACCCCATCGTCCTCAACTTCTTCCAACGAATCACGCTGCAAGGAGAGCAATCACAGGTAAATCTGTTTTTTTTTCTTCTCAACGTTATTGGCACGACTGATGTTATGTTGAGTGTGGTGGTATGCAGAAATATTCCAGTGGATTACTGCTGCTACTGTGGCGTTCTACTAGATCCATCCAGACTTGTTTTTAACGTCAGTACTTGCCGGATTTCTGTACGATGTAACCAGTGCCAAAAGAAGAATCATTTGGGCAAGATACGTAGTGAACGAAAGGACGTTTCGTCTTAAGGATGAGAAAATGCAAAATGTAAAACATTACGCCCATCAAACCGTCCAATCGGTTTTCTTTCACATACCAACTCAGTATTCGCTCTTAGACATCTAATACCTATCACGAATTTTTTGCTTTCAATCATGACTTTCAAAGATAAATATCAAATCTTTATAAATACATAAAATACTTATTGATATAAATTGAAAAAAACAATCTTTCAATCGTTGAGAAATGTTGGATTTATTGTGGTAGTCCTCACCATAATTCGCTGATAGTGTTTTTGAAGTCGTGTTTCTGGAAACAAGGCAAACTATTCTAAAATATCTGTTGTAAACAAAACAAGAACTTCAGACGACATTTTACACACTGGCTAAGGTTTATTGTTGGTAGGTAAAAAAACCGGACTCACCCTTGTCGAAGACATATTTCCTTTCGACGACTTGATGTGAATGCTCTATTTGTCTATTACGTGATTAGCAGGTGTTCTGCTTTGCTTTGAAACTTCAGCACTCAACTTTGTACCTGTTAAATTTTACTGTTCGTTTCGTCTGTAGCTATTTCGTTTCGCAAACCTGTTGAAGAAATTGATCAAGCATTTCTGAGTTTTTTTTCGCACCGTTACTCACATCAAGAAAGCGAACTGTGGGAGTAGACCGCAATGAATTCGGTATATGATTTCACATCCTAATTGAAAACGATTGAAAAGATTGGCGACCGAGTGAGAGAACCTACCGAACTACTTCAAGACAGGAACCTCCTGACACGAAGTATCGGGAACGCCTGACCTATTCCTGTGGAAGAATTATTGAAAGCCAAGGTTCCATCTCCGGGTAAAATAATAAGAACTCTTACACATTATATTTTTCTAATTCCCATTGAAATATCACCGTTTTTATGGAAAAATTTACAGTCTATTTGTGTCTCAACGCACACACAACTTTAATCGTCCACTTTGTCGTCAGAACGTTGTTTTTTGAGCCACTCAAACAAAATGGCGGAGGTAAGCATAAAACAGTTCTTTTAGTGCCAGTTTCTCATGGTCGGGTTATTAAACGAAATTCTTTTTAATGGATAAAATTTCGGACGATTCTTGAATTATTAATGAATTTCCCACAGGTTATGACGATTACGAATAAGTTGGATACAGTATGGCAACCAGCAAGATAACTAAAAAGTGAAGTACTTCAAACTCAAGTCTCATTCTGTTCGAAGGCTACCAGTTTATCGAGAAACTCCAAACCACGCCTACTGAAACTCAGGGTCAACAACGTGTATACAGGTCATTTTGAAGATTTTTTTGGTTAAACATTTGGCATTTTACTCCCAAATTATGTACGTGTTACTTTTTTAGTGCTTAAACTGCCGCGTCGTTTGGTAAAGTGGTGTTCGAAGTACTGTAGAAGGACACTGCGTATACTTCAAGTCTGTCTAAACGTTCATCTGATTCTTCTGCCAACATCTATGGTAAATAGTTAAGGTATACATGGTAAATGGTATTCATTAAAACCAAATAATTTGGGTTATTTCTGTTTTCCCAGTAATGATCCTCACCTTTTGTGCTTGTGTTTTTTGCTATTTAATTCTTGGTGGGCATGATTCTTCGTGTGAGTTGTTACATACACCCAATAAGTTAACGTGTTTCTTTATTTTCAGTAGTAGCTGTCACTCCTGTTCACTAGTTTACTGTGACAGTAATGTACATCAGAACTTGGTGGGGTTTCTTGACTCATTTCTGAATGGTCCACACAAACATTATATGGCTACGTGGAACTTCCGTAAAGATTTTGGTATTCACAGGTATAGCTCCTTCAAACAATGTACTTAATTTTCTGTATTTAGGTCTCTTTATAATTGCTAGTCAGGAGACGAGTATTTACGTTTTATATATTTCAGCCATTATGGTAAAATCGGATACTCGATGTTGACGAATCGTCTTCCTATAAAGTTGGAAAATGGATTGATACCGAAATTTCCTTGATCTACTGCTTTTGTGTTGCGGTGAGTGGATTTGTACAAATGATTGACGTACTTAAACCGAATCCTATGTTGTCTCTTATATATAGGCGTGACGGTCAGGGGGTTGTTTAGGCGTGAGATCGAAATCAGTTGTGGTAATATCGATCGCTGGACGACGCAATCATATCAGTAGGAATAAAGGACATAAAACGTTTATTATTATTATTCACTTTCATCCAAAGCATGCAGACCGTGACAAATGTTATCGAATCAATTATTAATACCTAGGAAAGAATCTTATTTACTGCATGGCGGCACCGGATATTATAAACCATTACGGTTGAAGACGTGCCAAGGTGCCCAACTGGAAAGCTTTATTTATCACGCCCAATGGACTTCTTTTTGATTAGCCGAGGTATTACGTAAGTAATATTAGACATATAGAGCATTATTATTAGACCTCCTCAATATTGACGGCTTCCATTCGTAAAGTGGATGCTTCACGAAATGATTACCATCGATTCACACTTTTAAAAATTTATTTCTAAACTTTTAAGTTCAGGATAGGGAGAAAAAAGCCTAAAACACGTGATAGGTGATGACCATAAGAATCGGTTTCCCTTATTATTAATTGTATAATGAAAATAGTCCACGACTATAAAAAAAAGAGCCGAGAAAAGAGATTGATCCCAGTCGAGTGCAGAGGAGCTCTCGATTCTTTCTTTGCCTGGGCACGTTTGTTCGCCGATGTCATTTCTTGAATCGAGACAAGGCATGATTGGCAATACAAAAAATGAATCATGGCTCCTAGATATGTGGACGACTGAGTGGTACATTTTTGGCACGCACATCCCGAGATTCTATCACTTCTGCTCAAATGAATTTCATCTTCTAAGCATCCCACACGATTCCTTTTTATTATCTTTTCCTTTTTTGTTTTGCTTCTCTTTGCGCCCACCAAAGGGGATAATCCCATACCCGATATCGTCATATTTTGGGGACAACGACATTTTTGAACGACTTGCTATCGTAGTCGAGTCCCGAGTGCTTCATTGTTGTAGTAGATGATGTATTGTTTGTTTATTGCAACAAAAAATTGAGAAAATCCCCTTTGAATTGCATGGAAATCATGCCAATAATATCGAGCTGTAGCCTACAATGTTATGGAAACAACGTCGCTCCATGAGGTGATTCAACAGTTTGAAATATGGAAATGTGTGGATTGAATGACTGTTATTGTGCCATCAGTAATGGAGATATTCAGAATGTCCGCCTTTATGCCCCTCAGGTCGCCAACGTATAAAGTCCCGTCGCGCATTTGCAAGTACAATGGAATTTTTTATTTATAATTCATGTCCTTTTCCAAATGAAAGATTCAGCACTATATGTTACGTTAGATCCGTCTATTGATAAATAGTGCGTGTTTCGCGATTGGAATCGTTGAAGTAAAATAAATTCTTTGAAATGTGATTTTATAATCCAGTAATGCTTCTAGTGAAACAAAGGATCAGATGAAATTCGTGATTCATGCAACGGAATAAGTTTCAAATTTCACAAAGGAAGAAAAATATTTGAAAAATCCAGACACATAAAAAAATTCAGTCGGAGAAATTATCAACAGCAGTCGCTTCAGAGAAATAAGTCAGTTGTCATTGACATTCCTCCTTGTCTCGTTAATCATTCAGCTGAGACAAATGTCAACCCAGTGTCTTTTTATTGCAAAACAATGCTACGTACACATTCTTTCGCTGATATCATTCTTTTCATAAATAATCAACGTGACGTCACAGTTGGCTGGGTGTTATCGCAGAGACTGCAATGTCGGTAAACCTCATCGTCAAATTGTTCTTAGTGGTTACAATTTTTGACAGGTAAAACCCAACCGTGCAGCGTTGAATATAACGGGAAGAACCAAGACCAAGTTGGCAAGTTCCTGTTTTTCTTTTTATTATTACCGGTATTTTGGACCTTGTTTTTTTTTTCTTTCGGGGTATGCAGCAACCCTAGAGGGCTTGCCGACAAATATTTTATTTACCTTTTTTCTTTCTTTCAAAAAAAAAAAAATAAAAAACAAAATTCTTGTGATGTGGATAAGGTTGCTGTTTAGCAGTTTTGGGAAGGAGTTGTCAAAAAAGTGGTCGGCCACTTGTTAGACGAGGGAGAAATAAAGCCTGTGCCTTTGTTTTGTGTTGAATTTTTTTTTTTGTTTTTAAGTTATCGTGTTTTACTACAATTAGACTGTTTGTACAATATTCTCAAATATTAATTTGAATGAATTAGAGCAAGAAGAAAATCTAAACGAAAAGGTACAGCAACGAAACGGTGACCTCGATCCTTTCTTTCGGCTGATTGTTTGGCATTATTGCTGCAGCGACGAATCTGGTCACGCATATTAAACTATTCCGCACCTGGTAAACGGCGAGACCGTGTTGTACTTGAAAGTGTTGCTTGTTAAAAGAAAAAAAAAACCCTTGCATTCATTCAGTTTTATTTTTACAGCTTTGCAGGTTCCCACTCTCGTGATGGCTCACTACATCGAACAAGGTGAGCGAGACTCTTTCTCACTTCTAGATAACCATCAGCTGTTGAAAAGCCTGTCTTTATTTCTAAATTGTGTCAGCATTTTTTGCTGTGGGTACTGCTCACTGCGTTATCTCGATCAGGCGAAGAATGCTGGCTAGCTTTGGGCATTTTAAAGACGTTTGGGAATCGAACCAGTGAAGCAGCTAGCCTAGGAATTCATTTCGTGTAGCATCTTCAATTTTAAAAGGAGGCATGGGCAAACAGCTGCAGCAGACCTGCGTATTTACCTAGTCCACAGTTTCAAGTTTTGTGTGTTTCGACACACCCAGCATTGAGAAAGCCACAGGCAGCCTGTTTTTTTTTTCTTTTCACACACAGCAGCTAGCACACACCTGCTGCTATTGTTTTGGTTGCCCTGTTTTTTTTGTTTTTTTTTTAGCTGGTACCAGTTAAAAACGGAAGAGAGAGAAAAGAGAAACGGTTTACCGTGTGTTGACGTAGTCGGTCCCGAAAAAATGGCTCAAGTTTGCAGGGCGTTATGGGGTGATGGGGAGGCAAAGGAGGGAGGATAGTGGTCGATTGTATGTGCGTAAAAGCTGTTTTTTAGTAGCGTTGTAATACGCGGGCGCAGAAGTAGCTGGTGACGATGGCGCATGTCCGAACCCATACGAAATAAAAACGAAGAAGAAATAAAAAGCCAAGGAAAAAGAGAAAGAAAAATAACCCAAAAATGTAAGCTAAAGGAAGGGAGCTGTGCAACCACTTCTGGGTATAGAGAGAGAAAGAGAGACAGGAGGGGGTGGCCAGGGGTTGCCCAGCCAGTAGTAGGGAAATTACCCAGCGGTCGAGATCGGTGGTTTCAGTGGCTCAACGGCCGTTGGTTCGTTTCGTTCTCATGGGGTGACACACACCTGCGACAAGGACGTTGGTTGTCGCTCTATTATCTTGTTATTGCGGTTGTTATTGTTGAAATCTCTATATGCGTGCGTGTGTGTGTGCAATCGTCGTGCAACGGGATCTTTTCTTTCTCCAGTTTGTGTTTTGCTTGCGCGTATCGCACTGAATTCGGACGTGTACAGATGAATCTCTAGTGTGCGTGCGTGAAAATTTAGCCATCGCTGCAATCCCAAACTGTCGGCAAACTGCTACTGTAAAAGATCCGATTGATTGACTTGTTGTTACTTTGTGCCTCGCCTTTTCTAGTGTGTCTGTGTGTGTATTTGCGAGTACGCTCAAGCCGCCTCTGGCATTGATTGACATTGTCACAAATCCAATAAGGTTCAAGGCAGTCAGCAGGGATATATAGTGAAAACTAGCGATCTACTTTGCTCCGGTATACAACGCCCCTGACTCTGGGAATAGGCTCTTGTGTTTATTTTATTTGTATAGTCGACTCGTATCCTGTTGAAAAAAATAAGGAGCTTCCTTGTGTTTATTTGTTTCCTAGAATAGAATCACGAAGCGTGTTGATTTGCACTCATTTTTTGGATGTGTGTGTGTGTGTTTGTGTTTATTAGAAGATTACACATCGACTGAGGAGAGCGGCGCCGAAGACAGCGACGAAGACATCATCACCGATTACCTGTCGCCGCTGGACGACAACGGCAATTTGGATGCAGCTTGTGCGACGAGGATATTATCCCCTGGCGCCGCATCAGCCGCCACTAGCGCAACGACGCTATCCAGCCGCTGTTTTTTCGACAGCGACGATACGACAGATTCGCCAGCTGTGAGAATCTCAGCCGAGATGGAAGCAGCCGGAGCTGCCGCTGCTTGCGACGGCACAACACGCACCATCTCGTCAGACGACCCAATCATTAGCGCCAATCATTACGCAACCACTGCCGAATCCATTCCCATCATCAGCGTCACGCAGCATTCGCCGGCCGCTTCCAAGGCATTCTTCATCTTGGGTAAATTTTTTTCCCTTTTTTTTTATTTTAAATTTTCTGATGGACTTTTTGTGCAAATGCAATGGGATTTTATTTTTTCCCTTTTCATTGGGCCAATTCATTTGGAACGATGTATAGTTAGATCAGAGGTAATACGACTAAGAAAAAAATATTAGAGCTTAGGATTAGGTATTAAGAATGATTCGATAAGAAAGAAAGCGTTTTGGTCAAAGAAGGGGGGGGGAGGAAAATCTTAGCCGGCTAGAATTCGGGACACGATCCCGAAGAAAAGAGATAACTAAATTATCCTCAGTCATTTTTCTTTTGTTTTTTTTTTGGGGGGGGGAGGGGGTGCGTTGTAAAAAGAAAGACGATTGTCATGCAATGTTGCGACTCTGCAATTCAGGCCCATTAGATAAAAGTTTTTTTTCTGTTTTCGTGGAAAGCTGGTGGAAGACGAGTGAATTTACCTCGCCATTATCAACTTTTGGTGGGGATGTAACGAGAATAATAGAAGACGCTAAGAGTCTGCGATGGAGGTCCTGCGGGAGCGACCCTCTCCAACCTCCCAATGACGTCAAACAACCCGATGTTCCCCCCATGTTTTTCTTCTTCCTTTTTTTTTTTTTTTTTTTTTTTTTGAAGATGGGGGTCATCTTGTCTCAGAGACAGTTGGCTAAATCGTTTTGGCCAATCGCCATCGAAGACAGTAACAGTTGATTGTCAACTTTGAAATAGATGGGCACGCAATCTCGGGTGTTTTCATTTGGTGGTGGGGTAGTAAACAAACAATACCGAAAAAAAAAAAGATGCCGTCAGTTCGCAATTGGATCGTGATTGAGTTGAATTCCAGGGGAATGAGAACAAAGCATTGCGTGATTTGATATGATTTCCGCCCGAAAAAAAAAAAGAAAGCCACAAACCTGAAATGAGACCAGAATTGGTTAGGACGGTCACACCAAAGTATATCTGTCTATCCGAAAACAAAAACACAAACGATAGAATTACCTTTTTTTTTTTTTCTTTCGTTGTTGTTGCCAAAAGGGGACAACATTGGCTAGTACCCGTTGATCGCCCACTGGGTGTGATTGGATCCTGCGTTTGTGCAGAGGTGTACGCACCCGGCTGGAAGAAGGATCTTTTTCTTTCTTCGTCTGCTTCTCCATTTCTCTTATTTTGCGATGATGAAAGAAAAAAAAAAATGCCCAACCACATCCTCCATGTGCTTACGTCAACAGGTTTTTTTTTTTTTTTTTTTTTTATGGAAAAGAAAGGAGCGAGAGAGAGAAAACGCATGATCGATATGGAGGTACGGACGTGAGTGAAGCGACGTGGAACAGATCTGGTCCAATCTGCACTGCCTTTACCCCCTCTTTAAGACTAGCTGGGGCCACTTAAACTCGTTTTTTTTTCTGGCCAACGTCCATTTTGCTGATTGAATTTGCAGCTTAGTCGATAGGAGAAAATGAGCGGCTGCATGGAACAGCAAGGCCTAAAAAAAAAAAAAATACAAAGCCGAGAAGCACCTGGCACTGAAGACCGTTCGTTCTCTTTAAACAAAATCGATGTTTACCTTTGGCTCGATGCTGATAGTTTTCCGCTCGAAGAGAAAGAGAGAAGACAAACGAGATGGAAGACAACAATCAAACTCGTTCGCTTCGTTTGCTCTCGTTGATGCTTTGTTTGTTCTGCTCTCTCCATTCGTTTCATTTTGATTGGTATGCGTTTTTTTTTTCTTCCATGTCGCACCAACGTGTTAAATGGATAGCGACGTCTTGCTCGGATCTGATCAGCCTATTGCCAATAGCCACAGATCGGATTAAAGAGTGCCGTAGAGCCGATTGTTTTTTGTTTTGTTTTTTGCGACCAGACTGGATAGGCCTCTATGGTCTTTAACCTGCATCGAGAAGAGAACGACGGATGGTGGCAGTGACGTCAATGTTGTGCCTCCTCTAGAAAACTAAGAAACGTTATCTCGAGGGAAATTGTTAACATTCAGCTGCGACGCAGATAGAAGCAAAGAGACACACACCTTGGCTTGATCTTTTCTCATGCGGGAGCCGGTGGTGCCGCTAGTCTCCTTTTCTCGATCTCCATCGCTGCAATGGGATTGACTCTTCAGCCTTTCCTCAATGGCGCGCACACGCTTCACTGCAAATGGAATCGAATGGAATGTTGTTTTCAATAATCCCTTAGGCCGCCTTTCTCATTTCCGCCAAAGACAAGAGAAAGAGATAGAGACAACGCTAGCTGTCATCATCAACGGGGAACAAAAAAAAAAACAAGGACTGGTGGTGGGATCAACGCGCTATTAGCCTTTTCCGTTTGTCATTGCTGGAAAGGAGAGGGGGGGGGGGTTTCAAAAATCGATCGAACAAAACAGAAACCGACGACCAGACGTGTTGCGAAAAAATCTACGGTCCGTCTGCGTCCCGGGTAGCGAGAAAACACATTTCACGAAGAACGGGAGTACGTTGACGTTAGCATCAGGCGCGCCGGATACAATAATGTTGTAGCCTCTTCTAAAAATATATGTGTGTGTGTGTGTGTATACTTTACCTATCTGTGGTGTGCGAGTGCCGTCCCTTAACGGCCACGACTTACGGCCGTCTCTCTCTCTCTCTACTTTATTCTTATCGATTGGATTGCGGATGCCTCCGTAGGGTGGGCACCCACGGGTTAGTAGCAAAGCGCCCTCTTCTTTTTCACGTTTTCACGTGCACAACTGTGAACGAAACTCTTGTTTTTCTCCTTCTCCCCCTCCTTTTTTTTCCCTCTCTGCTTTCCGTGTCTAGTCAAGAAAAATGTTTAGGGTCGTCTGGCACTTTTTGTCACACACACACACAATAGGGGAAAGAAATCGATCCTTTCTTCACATTTTTATGCAGCGTTATCAATATTTTCTTCATCTTTTTTCTGCACTTGCGATATCCGATGGATGTTATTGTTGCATGACGCTGATGGCATTCATCCGTCATGCGTCCCGAAAATGAGCATTTTCCCCAATAGTCGTCTGATATAAGAATGTGCACGGATAGATGTCTGATTGAATTTCGTTTTCAACATCGTCTCTATTGTTGTTGTTTTTTTTTTTTTCAATTTCAGAGGACAACCTCCGGCAGCTGCACGGCATCCAGGAGAGCATCCAGCGGATGAGACAAGTCAGCGTGCAGACACTTCGACTCCAGGTACGTTTCATTTTCCAATTCTTACACGTTAAGAAAGCGACAGGGCCAGCTGATGAAAGGCTCTTTCTTTCATTGGCTTTAATTGATATGTATAGGCACACATCCTCGTAGTCTTTACCTTTCGAATTGCGAAAAAAAGGAAATGAAAAAAAAAAAAGAATCTGATGGATGATGGCAGGCAGGCGACAAAGGGCACGAGCACATCATCCATCAGTTACTCCTTTTCTTCCTCCTTTAATAACAACAAAAAACCCTTTCATTTTTGCGCGCTTCCTGTCTTACCATCAAACACGAACGTACGCCGCTGCCACACGCACGCCCTTCCTAAAGCGCATCGATGTGGACTATTTGTTCTGTGTGTGACCTAGGCGCAAAAGAAAATGTGCAGGTCGATTGTATCGAGACTGGTCGCAATCAAGTTTTATTCAAGAAAACAAAAAATGGCATTTTTATTGAGAGTTTTTTGTCTCTGCCAATCGATAATAGCTGCCGCCACCACATGCATTTTTGCGACTGCTGCTTAATGATGACTTGAAGCTCTTGGTCTTCCCCTCCTTGTGTCATTATCATTTGCCAACCGTATTGTCTTTTTTTTTTTTCTTCTTTGGCTATCGCTCGAGTTGGGTCCTTCGTTCCTCCACACTGGCGGATGCAAGAAAAAGGAAAAGAAAAGTTGTGTGACTTTGCAACTTGGCTGTGTGTGTGAATCGCTTTCGCAATTATTTGCCTTCAGTGGAGGCAAAGCCCATCCACAAGATAAAAGGTGACAGTAGCTCCCTGATTTCCCTGTCTCCTCGAAAACGATTTTCACTCGAAAAAAAAAAAAAAAAAGATTAAATTGCGAGGGCCGTTGAGGAGCGCTAGGACGCCATTTTCCTCTCGACGCTGAAGAAGCATCAAAATCGATTCCACTTCAGGGGGGGGGGAAAGAAATATTTCTTATTTTTTTTCTTTCTGCCACCATTTTTTTTTTTGGAGGGGGGAAAGGTTTTAGACACAGCATTTTCTTGGGCTGTCAAAATCTCTCGTATCGATTCGGCAGGGGGGGGGGGGCGAAAGAAACAGTAGCCGATGGATACGAAAAAAAAGAATATGGATGTTGTTGATTTGAGAAATGTTTGCGTCGAGGTGGAAGAGAGAAAAAGACGTCGTAATGAAGCCATTAGGTCTACCCCAGTTGCTCTCCCTATAATTAGCCCGCCCCTCGTTCTGCTGATCGATCCGTCCGTGTCAAAAATCAAAAGCCGAGGCGAGAACAGAAAAAAAAAAGAAGGTGCCATTTCATTTTTTCCTTTCTTTTCTCTTTGTGTTTTGAGCAGAGACTTGCAATCCGTTCGCCGTGCACATGAAAAGAAAGAACATCGAACTCGTTGGCGATGATGAAAACATCTTTTGTCAGCTTGCGTACATCATGTTCAAACATACAAGGCACAAAAACAATAGGGCGTCTCTGTTACATCCGTCAGTTGTGTCTATAGACTAGTCCGCAATCAAACAGAGATGCCTCGTCAAAAAAAAAAAAAAACAAAACAAACAAAAAAGCGATTGTTCTCATTGTTGGTCATCGTCATCTAACCCTGCCCCCGTATGTGACGTAAAGGATATCGACGTTGCTTTGCGGTGGCATTGGCGTTCGAGATGAAAAAAAAACAAACAAACTTGAAAATCAATTGACGTCACGGCTTTTCACGTTAGCGTGTGTGTCGAACTGATAAAGGAAGCCTTGTTGAACAGTACGTCTTTGCGGTGTTACCGTCTCGCTATGTTGCTCGTGAGGGTAAGCATCGCTTTGATCAACAAAAGGAGGGTGGGCAGGGGTATGTGCATGGAAAGAGACACATAGAGGAGCGTCAATCCCTGTCGCTTCAGGTATATACGTTGAGACTTGTGTAATAGTGTAAGGCTAACTATCTCTTTGCGCTTGCGACTTCCAATTACAAAGAGTCAACAGCTGTCTGTCTCCCCCCTTTACATTTTTTTTTGTTTTTGTTTTATTACTTTCTGCATTGCATAGCCATTGGCCCCAAACCAACGCCACTGTCGTGAAAAGAAAAAAGGGCCCCATTTTCACTAACGAGTTCTTATTGATCTTTGAGGTTTCCCTTTACTTGCACACACACACACTCTCTCTTTACGCTTGTGTGTGTGTAGTCTTTAGCCAGTAGCGCACATATCCCCCGTTGGCTATGTAATGCGAAAGAATAGAACCGGAGCGCCGGACTGAGATGAACGGGATGGCGACGATATGGATCCCTTCTCTCTCTCTCTCTCTCTCGCCCAGCTTCGTTTTGGCATTAGTTGAACACAATAGCCTTCGCTCTTTTGTATTCGGTCAACAGATATCTGTTGCTTGTTAATGAAAGTCAAGATGGCAGCAAAGTAAGGAAACATCGATCGTTTTCGTCCGTTCGCACTCGCTTGCCGATTGTTCCCTTCTTTTTGAGGGGGAAGGGGATTCATTCGATTACCATCTGATTTGATCATCTCGGAATTGAAAGTGGCGCTTTTCTGCTGCTGACGTCATCTCTTTTTGAACAATTTGCATGCGGAAATGACGTTAAGGGGGACAGCGGGCGTTTTCATTTGATTTGATTTTGATTTGCTCTGTTTTGATTGAGTGTAGTCGCAGGTGGGTCGGAGACTTCGCTACGGCGGCAGCTGCAACTGGAGTTTGTCTTGCCCGTCGCTGTGCAGCGGAAGTGGTGGCCAACTCTCGTCCTCTTCGCCCGCATTGGCTGGCAACGGAAATGGCAATAACAACGAGGCCGATTGGTTGGGCGCGACTTTGGCCGATTGGGACTCGCCCACACCGCCCGTCGCTCATTTGTGGGGTATATCCTTTTTTTTTTTTGTTCCATCTTTCTTTTCATGCAACAGCCGCAATTGTTTCTTACCTTTTATTTTTTTTTTTTTTTCAAAAATGAATAAATAAATAAATGTATTTTAGGAGGAGATGGAGGCGGTGCTAGTCGTAAGGCCAGCCTGGCCAACGGATCGAAACGGCGTCGCAGCTGGGCCAGCCCGTGGGAAGTGGACGAAATGGGATTGGCGGCAGCCGGTGGTACATGCGGCATCACTTACGGTACGTACTCTGGCATTCATTTTCGAATAATTAATTTTCAAAAGAAGAAATGGAAGATGGACGTCCAGAGTTTTTTTTTGTTTTTTTTAATTTAATATTGCCATTGTGTGGCGCTGTCCCGTCTAAATAGAAGAGGGTGCTGGAATGTTGGAAGGTGGCGGTGGACGGACGAGGAGCATTAGTTTGAGCAGTGGCGACACGGATAACGAGCAAGAAGGAGGTCATTCGTCAAGAGCGCGCCAGGCCGGCATCGCCACGTCTTCGACGGCGCTATCCTCGAGCGAACTCAAAGTGCTGGCCGGCCGCCACTCGACCCATTCCCTCAACGACATGGGATTCCCCGTAAGTCAAGTGCCCCACTCCTTTTTGCACTATTGATTGATTGTCATATTTCTTTGGCTGGGCCAGTTGATCCCGGCATTGCCGACCAAACAGCGAGGAATGTCAAAAGATGGCGATAGTAGAGATGGCGATCCTACCAAATGGCTATCGCCACGAATCATGACGCTGCAGAAATCCATTTCCACGCCGTCGATCCTGGCCGTCAAGGACGGATCGAACCTCTCGGCCTTGACCTTGTCCAGCGTCAAAAATTCAATGTCGTCTTCGTCAGCCAGCGCCGGATCCGCCAGTGGCTCCATGACGGCCACCGTAGGCAGCGCTTCCGTCGCGTCCGGCACGGCAATCAAAGAAGCGCAGGGCATTTTAATGACGACCACATCAGCCGGACCCACTTCGTAATTATTCCCATTTTTTTCCCAATTATTATTATTATTTTTTTTTTTTTTTTAGTTTGTGACGTTTATTTTCATTTGACGATTGGCTTTTTCTCGTTTTGTTTGTGACCTCATCCATCCCGATTTTATTTTTGGTTTACCCCTGCAAAATGGTTCAGTTCGTTCCCCCGTATGTCATCGTACACCGGTTTGGAGAGTGAAACCGATGACGATTCCGAATTGCACTTAGACCACCACCACCAATCATCTCGTTATTCCCTAGGCAGTTTCGTCGCCGAGTAAGTTTTTTATTTTGTTTTGTTTTCAGTTATTCTATCCCCTTTTCTTCGTGCACAGCACACACAGCGCGTGATTTTTTTTTCCGTGCATGTCCCGCTCGTGCGCACGTGATCGCATTTCCCGTATGGCCCGGCACGACGTCATTTCTTTTGTTTTGTCTAGGCCTGGTTTCGAGAACGACGACGACGCCAACTCGTCGAAGCGGAGGAAGCGCGGCAGCATCTTTTTCCGCAAGCGCAAGGTATTTTTTATTTTTGATAGAACAATTCAATTTGATTCATTTGATTAAAAAGAGAAAATGATTGAACAAAAACAGGACAAGGAGAAGGAGAAGAGCAAATTGAAACAGCCGCATCAGTTTGTGCCCGTTTGCCATTCCAACTCGCAGCCGTGTGATGTCTGTTCCAAATCGCTGACCAACAAGGCCGCCCTGCGCTGCGAGAGCTGCGCCATCACCGTCCACGAGAATTCGTGCCGCGATCAGGTCACCGACTGCACGCGCTTCAAAGTGCCCAAGAGCATCCCGCTAGGATCGAAGGTGTCCTCGCTGGCCAACCTGACGGGCACCGGACACACGAAACTGCAGTCGTCGCATTCCTCCGTCGGGGTAGGTGGAGGGGGAGGACCTCTGACGGCATTCAACTCGTCTAGCACGTCATCGTCGTTGTATTATTCGGCCTCGTCTTCATCGGCGGCCACGTCCGCTGGACTTTCAGGCAATAATCACGTGGGCAATAACAGCGGCGGTGGTGGCAGCACTTGGTCGGTGGCCTCCACCCTGCCGTCCTCGTCTTCCTCCACGGCGGCGGCCAGCACGCCCGCCTCCTCATCCCAAACGCCCAGCACGCCCATTGCCAGTCCTCTCTTTGGCAACAGGTAAACATTCGCGAATTCATTTTAATTTAATGGAAGATGATGAGGCGCTTTGAATTTTCTTGTCCATCAAAAACGAAATGGAAGGACACGTTGGATTTTCATCTGTCTCGTTTATATTTTTTCTTTTAAAATTTGACTGGCCTTTGGCCAGTGCCGTTAGCAAGCTCAGCGGCTTGTCGCAACGGTCGCAGTGGAAGCGCGTCGCCGCTAAATTAGGCGTCAAGTACGTCAACAAACCTGCCCGTCAATATCGTAGGCGAAGCAAAAAAAAACACAATCGCCTGAATTTGTTTTTTGGTTCTTGTTGCACGGCGTAAATTGACGAACATTGTAGTTGTCCGTCCACTATCCCCCAATTTTTTCGTTTTTTTAGATGAAAAATGAATGAGAAAAATATGGAAATATGAAAAAAGAACGTGATGAATTGCATGCGCCATTTGTAATCGAACTGTGGTGATCCAACCCGCACGATCGTGTTGAATGCGATCCCTCATGTCTAGTCCTACCAATTATTCTTTTCATTCTTATCAATGTTCATTTGTTTTGTCGCAAATTAGCAAATGTGGGGCTGGCGCCGATAAGGATTCCAACGATCCATCCAATACTCTGAACGAGGATCAGTCCAGTCATCCGTGAGTTTTATTTCATTTTTATTCATTTATTAAATAATTCAATCATTTTAAACATTATTATTAACAGAACCAATGATGGAGATGGACACGACACCATTGAAGGAGGTAATAAACATTACACTTTATTTATTTAGATAAGATAAATTTAAGTTTGTTTTTTAACAATTACAGTTTTTAATGCGGCCGATATCAAAGACCTGGATCTCGATCCGGAGCTGGGCATCTTGGACGAGGAGGCCGAAGCCTGGGTCGGCACCGTCGACAAGAAGATCTCCAAGAAGTTGAAGGAGAAGGAGATCAAAAGACAGGAGCACATTTACGAGTTCATTATCACCGAGAAGCATCACTGTCTCACGTTGAAAGTCATGCAGAAGGTATCCCCACTCATTTTTATCTATTCAAAAAGCCCATCTCATCTAATCTCATGTCTGTTTCAGATTTTTGCGGAAGGAATGCGAAGGGAAATGAGCTTCACGTCGGAGACGGTGGACAGGATTTTCCCGTGCCTGGAAGAGTTGATCGAATACCACCTGCAGTTTCTGCGCCGGCTGCGACATCGGCAGCGCCAAGAGGCGGTCGTGACGACGATCGAGGATATCCTGCGGATCCAATTCTCTGGCATGCTGGGCGACCAGCTGCGTTCTTTGTACGGTGAATTTTGTAGCCGCCATCAGGAGGCCGTGTCCATGTACAAAGAGATGATCAAAGAGGACCACAAGTTGGCGGCCTTCGCCCGCCAGTGCACCATGAATCCGCTGTGCAAAAAGAAAGACATCCCAGAGTGCATCCTCTTTGTGACGCAGCGCATCACCAAGTACCCGCTCCTCATCGATCCGCTCATCAAGACGTCCAGGGAACAGCCGGACGAGTGCCTCAAGCTGCAGCAAGTCCTCGGCTTCGTCAAGGTCCGTCCGGTTTTTTTCGCATAAATGATAGTTGTTTGATGTTATTATCTTTTTAAACAGGATATTCTAATTGGAGTCAATGCCCAAGTGGCTGAAAAGGAACGAAAATTGAGGCTGATTGAAGTGTACAACAAGATCGATGCCAAATCGGCCACCACTTATAAAAACAAGAAATTCAAAAAATCGGATCTCTTGTCCAGCAACAGACGCCTCATGTAAATCCATTTCGCTTATTTTTTTTAAGCCTTTTCTTAATTTTTATTGTTGTGTGTGACATACAGGTTCGAAGGTGTGGCTTATTTAAATCACGCCAGAGGCAAAGTTCAGTTGGTGACGGTGGTTGTCCTGTCCGACGTCGTCTTCTTCTTGCAAGAATCCAACCAAAAGTTCCATTTCGTCACTCAAGATAACAAAGTCAGTCGTAAATTATTCCATTTTATCCATGCGAAAAACCTAACCTTTAAAAAAATCATCAATAAAACAGGCCGGAGTCATTTCCCTGCAAAAGTTTGCTGGTCCGCGAGAAGGCCGGCGGTTCGGACACGCGGAGCATCTATTTGATCAGTTCCAATCCGGATGAGCCGGAAATGTACGAGCTGCAATGCCAGAATCCGCGTGAGAAACGCATCTGGATCGATACCATCAGGTAAATCATTCGAAATAAATAAAATAAAAAACAAATTAATAAATAAAAATGGATATAATACAGGGCGGCCGTAGAACAATGCCCGGAGGACGAGGAAGGAAACGTGAGCGAAGGCGAGGAACAGCGCAAGATCCGCGAGGCACAAGATATCAAGACGCGCCAGTTAATTGGTACTCTACGTGATAAGGACCGCCAGCTGGGCGCCTTGCTCGAGGAGAAGATGGCCACCTTCTGCGAGCTTGTCGAGTTGTTGGCCAATAACGAGGATAGCACCAGCTCCTGGCTCTTGCTCGGCTCGGATAGCGCACCGCCAAAGTACAGTCACTTGGTCGAGCAAGGATTTCAATCGGTCCAGGCCAAAGAGACGCTGTCGCAGGCCATGACGGAACTCTGCCGGCTGATGGGTTTGCTGCTGTCCAGCAACGTGGCCGCCAACTGGAACTTGTCGCGCAGCGTCAGCTCGGTCGGAGAGAGACACAGCGACACGTTTTCAATGCCTTTGCTTCCGAAACGAGCCGAAACGTTTGGCGGATTCGATCAGAACGGGAAGGAGAAGGGGTGCGTTAAAAAGAAGTCGGCCACGGACTTGACGGCCGTCGAGATGGGCGGAGAACAACAGCAGACGTCGTGGTCGTCGCAGATTCCGCCCGTCCTTCAATTGAACGGAGAACAACAAGCGATGGGGTTGGAATTGGTGCACAACGTCAGCACGCTCTTGTGTCTCTTGTCCAGCCAAGCGACGGCCTTCGAGTCGCTACGATCTGATTTCTTGGCTGAAATTAAAGCCAGTCGCAATGGGGCGGCCTTGTCTTCCGCTCCGTTCGGTTCCGGCCCTGCCACTCTGGCTAAATTCCAGCACAAGGCCAGTCACAATCAACGGCTTGAAGAGTTACGAAACCTGCAGGTAGATGGCACAACCTTCCAAACAAAAATGATGTTTCAAATTTTTTTTGTTTATTTTTGCAGGATCGCCTGTCTAAAGAAAAGGCGGAATGGTCTCGTGAACGCGCGATGCAAGAGGAGCACCTCAGTGAGCAACGCAAACAGTTGCTGAAACTCCAGGAGCAGGTGAGGATCGAAAACACTGACATCCAGCAGCAGAGGGAGAATCTCTATCAGAAACTAGAAGCTCTGCGAGGTCAAGGCATTTTGCTCAGCCCCAACATGACCATCGTTTCGACGGCCCCGATCGCGTCGGCCGTCAGTCCGACGTCCGGGGAGGACACGGACGTGACGAGCGCTTCCTCCCCTCCACCGCCAGTAGCACCGGCCAACGCCACGTCGCTTCTCCCTTCGCCAACGCCATCTTCCGTCGATTTGGGCAGACGAAAGACAAGTAATAATTGAAATATTTTTGTTTTGATCGTCCCGGGATGATATTTGATTTGAAATCTCAAGTTTCAGGGGGATCAAACACGGCCGGAATGGGTTCAGCCAGTGCTGGACTCCTCAAACGAGAGAGCTGCAGCAATTTGCCTTTGCCGATGAATTTAATCAGTGCCAAAAACGAGCAAAAGGCCGTTGTGGCACTGGCCAACACGTTGCCCATCAAACAACAACTGCCCATGAAGTTGGCCAAATTAGGAGCCTCAATGGGATCGACTGGCCACGCCAGTGGCACGGCCGGTAGCGCCAACAATGGCAACACGTCCAATCACAGCCCGCATGGCAACGTAGCATCACCCACTGGAGGAAGTCTGGTCCAGCAGCTGCTGCCTCTACGTCTGTCTGAAAGTTTGGAGCACAAACGGGCCGTATCCAAAATCCTGTCGACGGACAGTTTCAAGCCAAAACTCAGTTCGAGCAGCTTCAGCCCTCCGGCCAGCAAAAGCGAAGATTTTGTGGCCGGTCACAACCGTACGGGTAGTAGTCCAGCTTCGATCCAAATGCTGAGTCCCAGGCATCACCACTACCATTACTCAACTGCCACTGCAAGTGGAGGAGGTAACATGAATCCACCTAAAATACCGGACAAACCGGCGTCCCTTTTACTCCAGCAAGCGGCCCGAGGATCGCCTCAGTTACCTCCGCCTCCGCACGGCCATCACCACCAAGTGCAACCTCCGCCTAAAGTGCACGATCCTGAAACGAATCAAGAAATTGTTTTCCTTTAAACAAAACGCGAAGATCCGATAAAAGAAAAAGCGGCTGGGAATTGTTTCTTATTTAAACCCTTGGCCTCGTCTTAGTGATTCCAATCTTCTTTTTTTTTTAAATATTATTATAATTTCAAGTTTTGTGACCTACCTCGTTTTGAGAGGTCACATTTAACTGAGATCTGGTAACAATCTGGCGCGTACTATTTTTTAGTTTATCTCGTAGGAGAGGGAATCTGAAATTGGTGACGCAATTCACAACGTGATGCAAGTGGGCTTCAGCGTTATATTATTTTAATTGCTATCCACCTCTTTTTTTTTTTACACAACCAATGACGACCTTATTTTTCTGTTTCCGACGTATTTACGTTGTTTTCCAGTAGGAGACTAGAAAATGGAAAAGTTCTATTTAAACAAAATAGCAACGCTGTTTTGACAGTTTACCTGGGCCTATCATTCCACACCGCGTTATGTAGCTAAAAAGGGCGTGGCGTAAATTGGGTTTGATGATGTCATTTCAATGGACAGTCTCGCCGAGTGTAAACAAAACTATTCCTTTCTGTGAAACTTTCTGTCCCCGTGTTTTTTGAAGCCGATCGTCCATCTTGCTGTTTCGTGAGGAGGTCTAAGCGTGAATCGTGGAATTTTTCAACAAATTGTTCGCGTAATAAAATCATTTTTTTGGGTATTTTCTTCTTTTAGCTCCCCCTCCCTCTGTGTTTTAATGTCGCAGCGATACAAATCATCGTGTCAACAATATTCTATGCACCGTAAAAACAATAAACACTACTGAGATGTGTTGTAGTTTGATGATGTATGTCTCTCCCGCTGTACGAAATGTGTTAGCTACGCCCCAGCCACCACTCCAACCGTAATCATTTACCCCAATCTCTTTTCCAACATGTTCGACAAAAATGGCGTTTTCGTGGACCTTTATCTGTACATAGGAAAGACACAGCAAACTTTTAATCTGCTCTCTCTACCAACGATGAGGCACCAATACTGTTGTGTGAAGTAATACAAAAATACATTGACCAAAACAAAGATGTTCAACACCCCCCAACTATTGCGGCTTGCAATCAATTACCACCTGTAGCAGACGGAAGCATATGACAGTCTAAGAAGAAGTATAGGACACTTCATAATAATGGCTGCTTCTCATTTCTTCGGGTAAATCTTTTTCGCAAATGACAGATCACAGCTGAAACAGTTCTTAATGTGGAGTAAGCTGTCCTTCCCTTGCATCCTGCGTAGAATTTATATTTACGTATGCAAATGTGTGACTACCTCTTCGTTTAACTGTTTCAAGCGATCTGCCTGTGTTTTAAAGACAACCAGCCATCTCCTTGTTTTAATTTTTGATTTTTGCATAGTATCTTCTTGTGCGAGAGAAAACTAAAAAGTTGTCTCAAATTGAATTCGCCGCCCATTTTGAAATATGTGGCAACGTTGCTTGAGTTTTGTGAACCGCCATCAGTCGCCATTTGGTAGTTCGTTGTCGTGTGTGAAACATGCGGTGTGCATCTGACGGGCGAAATATCGGACACATCAGGCAGCAATGGTAAAGTAATAATTGAGTGAATGTTCCGTCAAGAAAACATTCTTAACCAAAGACATTGATTCTAATTCTAACAACAACATTGTTCCACAAGAAACTTTAATTTGAGAATGCCTAACGATATTTGAAACTCCTTTTCAAATTACAACATGAATGGCACATTATTAAGAAGAAACTATAAGAAGTAATTCTTTTCATGCTGAGTCATTGTTTCTTTCTAAATTTTAGGGAATATCACAAGTTATGAACAAGACATGGTGGTGCTTTGGCCCTGATTCTCTGATATCCATGCCAGATGGCCATTAAGAAGAATGATAAATGTGGGATAATGGCATTCTTCCATATTCCACTATTGCATTATTCTTTGCCATTAGTTTCATCTCATACCATGAACACAAGAAGATTTTATCTGTGTGCTATCATGGATGGTAACTCGTGTCCTTAAAAGTAAGCACGACAGGCGCATTGAGATATTGGTTATTGCTTCCTTCTTGCTTTAAAAAAAAAACATCAAGCCAAGCTGCTCAATCATGCAGTTAGGCTTTGTACTTTTTTTAAAATTAGAACTAATGGAATAAACAAAGCTGGTCATTTCAACCATTTCAGGATTGTGGAGACATACATTGTAGTTCCAGTTATTTCCGTAGTTAGGCAAGACATTTAATAATGCTTGGTGTTACAACTATTTTTTAAATTATTTTTAATTAAAATTTTTTCATTCACGACATATGCAGATTCTGAGCAGTGAAAAACGATTGTTGCTGATGTAGAGTTTTGTAATGGTGGACCCCACAGTCTATGACAGAAACAAGTAGGACAGGAAATTCCATCTTCATCACTAACAAAAGAAAAAGGGAGATTTGCATTTTAAGGTTAGGTTAGAAACAAAACAACAATAAAACCATTTGCTGATACTACCTTTCATACATTGTTATCACAAATAGGAGAGCAGTACATATTGGCAGCCATGTAGCTTTGTAGTTGCTTCAAAGAACTTATTTCCTTGTCTGGTGATTGCTTGGTAATGTTGCCCATTCTATTGTTAACTTTTTTCTCTAGGTTAATGCTATAAAACATTTATTTTAGGACTTTGAATACCTCCTATCCTTATAGCCATGGAACACTTGACATTGACTCCATTTACACTTGCAGAAACAAAAACAAACATATTTGCAACAAGTATTATTTGTGACCATGAAACAAAAAATTGTTTATTTTTTAAAGCACCTATATTTAGAAGACATCTAGCGGAGGAATTGCCTGTTACTGAGTACTCTACTGAACTGTCAATTTGTTCGTTGTCAGGGGGCTATTTCGAGTTTGGTTGCCATAATAATGGTTGCCTCGCGTATTGGAAATGTTTTGCCGAATCCCAGGATATCGCCAAGTGTGCCATATTGTCATAATCGTTTCTCTCCTTAGGATGGTTACCAATATCCAGTTGATTTCTAAAAGGTAAAAGCACAAGTTCTTGGTGAAAACCTGTTGTGCAGCATATGACGCCAGTAATAGCTTATTGAAAAGTTCTGCTTTGTTTCCAGGTTTTGTTTGATGTGCTATATTAAAAAAACTGATGTTGGCACCAGCTTGATGGAAAAGGTCATTTCCAACGTGGTAGGAGAATTATCTAGAATTGCATTAACATTCTAATTAAACAAGAGAAATTATCTAGGGCACAGGGAAACTTGGATTTATTTGGTGATAGTCAGATGGTTTTCCTGAAGTTGCAGTTTGAAATAACCTTTCAAAGCCTAAACTCATCTTCGTAGAAAGGGACTTGTAAGTAAACATGAAGCATTTTCTGCCAACTTTATCTAACCTACATAATTTTCTGTTCAGTAGTTAATGTTGTTTTGTTTTTTGAAATAAAGGTGAAAAGTAACACTGGCGCTGTAAATTTTCTTCGTTTGGGGCAAGACGTTGAATAAACTGTGATTATTGGATGGAAGACATGGAATTTCTACACTGTATTCATATTTCCCAAACGGTATTTAAAATTCAAAAATTGAAGTGCATATCTGGGCTCCCTTCCTTTCCGTAGCCCCGTTTCCCCTTGACTCATAATAAGCCCGTAGGGGGTCACGCCCCTACTGTACGGTATATATAAAAATAACATATACCGAGGTTTGGAGGGCTCTGGCCGGAAAGGGGACGTGGGGGTCCACTTAGTCCGATGATGTGTTCACGGAGGGCGACGTGGCTACCGACAAATCCGAACTAAAGGTTAATCGCTCCAGTAAAAATGTTCCAAATCTTCGGCTCTTCTTCCGGCTTCTCTTAGCCAATCACCGGGTAATCTCCCCGGTGGGTCAACAAGGCAGTGTCTCCCCCTGCCTGGGTTGACGGCAACTTTTGAAAGGGCTATTTTGCCCTTTTAAAGTTGCAAAAATAATTCTGATGTGCAGAGAATTGTCAATACAATTTTTTTTTATAAAATTTTTTTTTCAAAATTTTTTTTTCATTGCGTGTGTTCGCTGTATTCATACATTATATTGATCAACTTCTTTCTTCTCGACCATCGGATACCAACTGCTCAGAGTTTTCTCTAGCCAGGTAATTTCCTCGACCGCTTGTTGGCGGTGAATTAACAGTATCCAGACTGGGAATCGAACCACAGACCATTGACACTCCAGCCCAGCACGCTACCTCTGCGCTATGGCTGTCCTTACAACTTTCTCTTATAATTTTGAAGGCTAGGTTAAAATGAACTACATACAAAGATTTAAGGGGATGACTGTTAAATTGAAGTAATTCGTGGTTAGTTGAAAGGTAAAGCACGTGCCTGGCATGCTAGAATTCTTGGGTTCGATCCCCACGTCAGCCAATATAAGCCAGTATATACCATATATAAAATAAATAAATACAAAAATAATTAACGTAAAAAACATTTTATTTTCCCTCCTTCCACCCTCAAATCCACCACTATACATATTGCACATACAATACAAAATACATACACAAATACACTTATAACTAACCCGTTGGCTGCCACGCCACCCTTAACTACAGTCGCTACTATCGCTATCCTAGGGATAGCGACCAAAGGGCCGGGTGGGCCGGGCTGACACGACGATGAGACCTTTACGGGAATGCACACCCCAGGTCTCATCTATCGCATCGATCAAGGGAATTCCCTGTGGTGCATTGCCTAAAGGGCCGTTCGGCCAATCTTGGGCAGTGGCGCTGCTCCATCCCATGGCAGATGACCATGGAGCAGAACAGCGCGGCCCGTCCCTGTCAAGCTAAAAAAAAAAAAAGGGGGATCAAAGTGGGTGGGTGGCAGCCAACGGGTTAATTAGAAGAACATAATACAAAACAAAACAAAACGATACCACGAGGCGATGACACGGCGACAGGGCGAAGACTAGGCGACGGACGAGGCGACGACGGACGAGGCGACGATGGGGCGACGGACGAGGCGACGATGGGGCGACGGACGAGGCGAAGATGGGGCGACGGACGAGGCGAAGATGGGGTGAAGACGGGGCGAAGAATCGGCGACGGACGAGGCAAAGATGGGGCGACGGACGAGGCGAAGATGGGGTGAAGACGGGGCGAAGAATCGGCGACGGACGAGGCGAAGATGGGGCGACGGACAATGAAGCGAAGAAGGCAAAACTTTGAATATTGACGATGAATCCGGAAGAGGAAGAAGACATAGTCCTAGATAGTAAATGTGAAAAAGAATGTTACTTATTGGGTAATACAAGTTTGTTTATGTAACTCAAACAAAGAAGAAAATTTGACTTACGCCTGTTGTCCAAAGGCTAAAAAGACTGTATGGCCAGAAGTTATGCAGGAGAAGGCAAAGACTTGGCAGTTCTGTGATGGGATGTTTAGAAAAAGCAGTCTTAAACAAGAAAGACATGTAATACCGAAGGAAATACCTTTGAAGTGTATGTCTGTGTGTTCGCAGCTAAGTAGAAATTATGAGATGAATGCTGAAACATTGGTGGTTATAGCTGGAAACACAACACAATGATTATTGTGCACCTGTCAGAGCAAAAATGACAGGAGATCATGAGCATATAAAGGGTAGCAGAATAATATTATGGTATTCCAACCCATAGCATTTGTATCATTGGTGACGTTTCTTCCCGGTCAGCATTCTTTGCAATGCAAATTTCACGAGCTAAATCTGAAAAGCAGAATCATTTCAACTAGATTCTAGTACCAACAATATAAGTGTTATACCTCTACATGAGCAACTAATAACATAATGGAAAGCAATAGCCTTAGGTTGGTAACAGTTTTTTGGTTTCGCAGTTGGCATAGATGATGGCAAGATACCAGAGAAATAATCCATCTGATCTGCCTTGCATCCATAACGCAAAATAAAAAAAAAAAAACTTTTGGTAGTCGGCAGCACACCATTTTTCGAGTTTTCTGCTGAAATGTAACACAGGTAATTAACAAACATTCGAACACGGATTTTGTCATGTCACACGGAATCACAACACAAATTAGCAGGAGCAGTAACGCCATCTTGTTATTTAATTTATAATAAAAAGGCAAGTTTTTACAGATTGTAAGACTTGTTATTTAACCAGCAAATTGTATTAATAGTTATATGCTGATCCGAACACGTTCTTAAATTTTTAAAGCGCAAATTCCCCCCTTACCTTTAAAATTTGTGACTGATACTTGATAGAATGTCGGGCTGATACTTAATCCCAATTTTATAATTTTTCTTTATTTACTTATTCAAAATCAGTGAAATTCTAACGAAAATACGTGATTTGGATTCAAAATTTGGCAAGGGTATTTGACTGCAACTCGTTACCCGCGTACATGACCAACATCAAAGGGCATTTTTAGTTCAGAACGATTTTACATATTGTTGATCATTAAACTTATCATCTCTTACCTGCTGTTTCGTTATTTAAACTGCTGCATAATTTCACCATATTGTCTCTGTTATTCGACGTTTGATGACTCGCAATGGAGGTACAAAGTGAGGAGACGAAGTCAAGAGACAAGGACGCCGGAGAATCAACTTGCCGACGTTTAATATGGTACGGAGAACGAGGACATGCACATTGTTTTTCAACATAAGGCAGAATTCCCTCTCTTTAAGACTACCTGTACAAAATTGTACCAGCATACATCGGTTACATTGTCCTAAATAAACAACGAGAGGTTTCATGTGGTAGCACGAGGAACAAATAAAGAGTACTACTTAAAATGGTTCCAATGTCCGGATACAAATACAAAATCGCTTGCAATATGTTCAGTTACCAGGATCGTAATGGAACATACTGCGCAAGACGCCATAATCGCTCCCTATTTCGTTTTCCAACGTTGAACCGCAAAGACGTCTGGATTCGTATTTGTTGAAACATCGTTCCATGTGCGAATTGCACTATTGACACTCGAGATGCTGCGATTGCACACTGTATAGCAATGGATTACATTCGCTATCGCCTGCCTCATCTGCTTCATCGTCGTTGGGAATTATAAATGTAGATAAAATAAGATTACAACACCGAATAAATTCCATAAAAAACATTACCAAATGCAACATCTCCAATGGCGATCGAGAATCCTTAGTTCATCATGAATTGAGAAGCTCCACTAGTTTCCTCATAACTTTGATGGCGAAATTCTAATCAGTCACGCAATAACACGTAGAACAAATTATTTATGAACCGGAGCCGATTGAAGATTTAAAAACGCTCCCCCCCCCCCCGACTAGCAGTTTCGAAATCCGATACAAAGGATAACATTCGGCAATGCAAAACGCCACTTTTTAAGTTTTCTTTCCCCTTAATTATTAAATTCAACTTAGCGTGACTCCGGAAGGTTTATCGTATAATAAGAATAAACTGTGTCCTTGGCCAGGTACTAGGGTTTACTGGGAAACAAAGACACAAATCTAAAGAAATCTAAAGAAAATCACTTTCATACCTAGAAACTTTTTTTGAGGAACGATATTTTGATGCACTTAGGGTTACTATTATCCATAGGCAAATGGTTTTCTTTCAGCAGTGTTTCATCTAATATAATAGATGACTGATTAAAATGAGAAAACTAGACAACTCTGTGAAAAAGCATTACCAGGTATAACCATCTCCAAAGACTCCTAAGCTGATCATGTAATAAGTTACACAGCAGTTTTCACATAGCCAGGATGGCAAAAGCCGGCACAATAATAAGTAAAATATAACATTTGTGAACCAGCGCCAAATGTTGATGTTCAACGCACACGACCAGCACCTTGCAATTCCAAAATAAAGAATTGTCCATTATTGATGCAAACCCCACAAATTTCTAGTACTCTTTCCTCTTCGTTTTGAAACTAACCTTGATTTGATTCACAATAGTTGGTCAAATAATAAGACATAAGATCTGCAGGTTTTAGATACATAAAGATGGAAGCTTGATGACCAAATCAACCTCATCAGTTGTAGGTAACCTTAGGTTTCCTTAGTGTTAATTGATCGATTCTACTCGTCTCGTCATTGAGAAGAACAGACCAGCATGCCTTGCATATTTTTTGTAGTACAATTATTACTGCTTTGAAGTAACCAACACGAGAAACCTTAAGTTCCAAATGTGTCTAATCAGAGTAGCATTCACAATTTGTTAGGCATCTTCCACATTTCGCATTAGGCATCTACTGCATGAAAAACAAATATAAACAAAGCAGATGAATAATATCTCTGGGATGTTAGCGTACCGTTGGCCTATAAAGCATTCCATGCTGATTTGATGTTCAGGAAAATCCTCAGTTGTAGAACTTTTGAGCTACAACTTGAATATAGGCTCATTGTTATACATTCTGAGGATTCCCTATCCAATAAAGGTCCTTTCTCGCAGATGTGTTAATCTGTGGAGATGATTTAAAACATCAATTTATGGGTCATACAAGCAGCGTTTTATAATTATAGAATAGACAGTACGTCAGACGGTAATGACGAGTTGATAGACATCCTGTCTAGACAATATCATACTAGAGGCCCTAACTCTGTTTCTGGTAGGGTTTGCCCTCAGTGTGCACAATCCGTGGTTCTCATGAAGTAGTACGCTGTTTCCTGAATCAAATAAATAGTCAAGAAAAGCAAAATAATAGGCTTTTATCTTTAAAAACGTGATTTATATTTTAAAACAGATAGAAAAGGGTAGTGATAGTAGAACATACTTCACGAGCTTCGCATTCGGCTGGGTCTCCGGGAAAACCACCATGACGACCCTCGTTGTTTCATTTTCGAAACAAACACCTGACACCTGAACGCTTAACGGCTGGCAATTCTTCCATAATGTTCTTTCATGTTGACAGCGGCTTTGATATCTTTGTCGGGTTCTGTGAAACCAGAGGTTATATAAAACATCGTGGGCTTAAACGCAAGCGGTCTAAACTAACTCCAAAAAGCTCCACTTCGTGTTTCTTCCAATAAGATGACATAGCGATCTGTCAGTATCATGACATGTACATCAGCAACATGAAACCCTAAAGAAAAACATAATTAATGCCAATGCATAGCCACCAAGTAGCATAACAAATCTTTTTATCACACTATTTGACGGTAAAATATGCTAACTTTGATTGTTTTCACTAAAAATAGTCACAGCAACATACTTTGAAACAGCATGCATTGCAATAAATTTCACCATTCTAACCTATATAAGTATAATTTTTAATTGTTTTTATCATAATACTTTACCTAATGTTATATCAGAAGCTGCCCACAATTACTAAACACAACTCAAAGTAATGACATGGTATACTGTGCCAATTTTCAGAAATTACATTCAACTAGACCCCTTGTGTTTTACTGACAATACAGTTGCAAACAAAATATAATTAATCAAATGAAACGATTGCTAGGAACTACTTTGTCGGAAACAGCACGCATTGCAATAAATTTCACCATTCTAACCTAAATAGTATAATTTTTAATTTTTTTTATCATAATACTTTACCCAATGTCATTGTGAGACAGAAATTACAATAGTTTGAGTCACATCCCAAATGTAATTTTATCATCCAGAACTTACTGCATAAATTTTACTCAAAGCAAAAAGCTTTACATAAAAAATGGCTGGATGACACGTGTTACAACTGCAGAACATACTGTCCACGAGGTGTACGTGTGATATAAATTGTAAAAATGAAGTCGTACATCACACATTTAAATCACACATTTAAAACACATTACCGATTTTCAGGTATCAAACACAGTCCATATCAAGCTGATTGGTTATAAACTTCCATGTTAGATTCGTTCTTCTTTCTTCGAGAAGAAACTTTTCGACATCATCGGACCAAATGTCGGAAACCTCATGGAAACTACAATCTCATTACTCCCTCCAACTTATTGTACCGCGCACAATGTTCGTAGAAAGTACGCAACTGTTGCAACGCCACCTGGTATGCAACGGTTCCAATTCCACTTACCGCAGCTTCATTCCACCCATTCCGATTTCCTTGAATTTTGGCAATGATTAGCAATGGGGGAGAGGTACTACCATCGTAATACCTCCAACAGAATTCCACTTTCCACTGGTTTCTTCCGCTCATTTCAATTCTGCATTAGTTATCAAACAGTGGAAAGTGGAGTTCAGTTTCGGATTTTACGCCCGTCTGGCAATTTAGTTTTAGGCGCAGGAGGTATAGCGCGTTGCGTGGCCTTGATTATAGTAGGCCATGGTTTACCGTCAGGAAGCCTTAGTTTTCCTACACAGTTCTAGCAAATAAACCCAACAATTCAGAAATGTATTTCACATGCGTTTGCCATTTCGTTTACATGGTTCAAATCTCTTTAACCCTAATTTTTTTTTGTAGTTGCTATGTATATATATATACCCCGATTTTGTGTGTGTCTGTGTGTTTAGGGATGGAGAAGTTAAATCCCGGCAATTTGTATCACACGTACACCTCGTGGACCGTATGCTCTGCAGTTGTATCACGTTGCATTCAGCCATTTTTATGTAAAGCTTTTTGCTATGAGTAAAATTTATGCAGTAAGTTCTGGATGATAAAATTACATTTGGGATGTGACACAAACTATTGTATTTCTGCCTCGCAATGACATTAGGTAAAGTATTATGATAAAAACAATTAAAAATTATACTATATAGGTTAGAATGGTGAAATTTATTGCAATGCATGCTGTTTCAAAGTATGTTGCTGTGACTATTTTTAGTGAAAACAATCAAAGTTAGCATATTTTACCGTCAAATAGTGTGATAAAAAGATTTGTTATGCTACTTGGTGGCTATGCATTGGCATTAATTATGTTTTTCTTTAGGGTTTCATGTTGCTGATGTACATGTCATGATACTGACAGATCGCTATGTCATCTTATTGGAAGAAACACGAAGTGGAGCTTTTGGAGTTAGTTTAGACCGCTTGCGTTTAAGCCCACGATGTTTTATATAACCTCTGGTTTCACAGAACCCGACAAAGATATCAAAGCCGCTGTCAACATGAAAGAACATTATGGAAGAATTGCCAGCTGTTAAGCGTTCAGGTGTCAGGTGTTTGTTTCGAAAATGAAACAACGAGGGTCGTCATGGTGGTTTTCCCGGAGACTCAGCCGAATGCGAAGCTCGTGAAGTATGTTCTACTATCACTACCCTTTTCTATCTGTTTTAAAATATAAATCACGTTTTTAAAGATAAAAGCCTATTATTTTGCTTTTCTTGACTATTTATTTGATTCAGGAAACAGCGTACTACTTCATGAGAACCACGGATTGTGCACACTGAGGGCAAACCCTACCAGAAACAGAGTTAGGGCCTCTAGTGTGATATTGTCTAGACAGGATGTCTATCAACTCGTCATTACCGTCTGACGTACTGTCTATTCTATAATTATAAAACGCTGCTTGTATGACCCATAAATTGATGTTTTAAATCATCTCCACAGATTAACACATCTGCGAGAAAGGACCTTTATTGGATAGGGAATCCTCAGAATGTATAACAATGAGTCTATATTCAAGTTGTAGCTCAAAAGTTCTACAACTGAGGATTTTCCTGAACATCAAATCAGCATGGAATGCTTTATAGGCCAACGGTACGCTAACATCCCAGAGATATTATTCATCTGCTTTGTTTATATTTGTTTTTCATGCAGTAGATGCCTAATGCGAAATGTGGAAGATGCCTAACAAATTGTGAATGCTACTCTGATTAGACACATTTGGAACTTAAGGTTTCTCGTGTTGGTTACTTCAAAGCAGTAATAATTGTACTACAAAAAATATGCAAGGCATGCTGGTCTGTTCTTCTCAATGACGAGACGAGTAGAATCGATCAATTAACACTAAGGAAACCTAAGGTTACCTACAACTGATGAGGTTGATGTGGTCATCAAGCTTCCATCTCTATGTATCTAAAACCTGCAGATCTTATGTCTTATTATTTGACCAACTATTGTGAATCAAATCAAGGTTAGTTTCAAAACGAAGAGGAAAGAGTACTAGAAATTTGTGGGGTTTGCATCAATAATGGACAATTCTTTATTTTGGAATTGCAAGGTGCTGGTCGTGTGCGTTGAACATCAACATTTGGCGCTGGTTCACAAATGTTATATTTTACTTATTATTGTGCCGGCTTTTGCCATCCTGGCTATGTGAAAACTGCTGTGTAACTTATTACATGATCAGCTTAGGAGTCTTTGGAGATGGTTATACCTGGTAATGCTTTTTCACAGAGTTGTCTAGTTTTCTCATTTTAATCAGTCATCTATTATATTAGATGAAACACTGCTGAAAGAAAACCATTTGCCTATGGATAATAGTAACCCTAAGTGCATCAAAATATCGTTCCTCAAAAAAAGTTTCTAGGTATGAAAGTGATTTTCTTTAGATTTCTTTAGATTTGTGTCTTTGTTTCCCAGTAAACCCTAGTACCTGGCCAAGGACACAGTTTATTCTTATTATACGATAAACCTTCCGGAGTCACGCTAAGTTGAATTTAATAATTAAGGGGAAAGAAAACTTAAAAAGTGGCGTTTTGCATTGCCGAATGTTATCCTTTGTATCGGATTTCGAAACTGCTAGTCGGGGGGGGGGGGAGCGTTTTTAAATCTTCAATCGGCTCCGGTTCATAAATAATTTGTTCTACGTGTTATTGCGTGACTGATTAGAATTTCGCCATCAAAGTTATGAGGAAACTAGTGGAGCTTCTCAATTCATGATGAACTAAGGATTCTCGATCGCCATTGGAGATGTTGCATTTGGTAATGTTTTTTATGGAATTTATTCGGTGTTGTAATCTTATTTTATCTACATTTATAATTCCCAACGACGATGAAGCAGATGAGGCAGGCGATAGCGAATGTAATCCATTGCTATACAGTGTGCAATCGCAGCATCTCGAGTGTCAATAGTGCAATTCGCACATGGAACGATGTTTCAACAAATACGAATCCAGACGTCTTTGCGGTTCAACGTTGGAAAACGAAATAGGGAGCGATTATGGCGTCTTGCGCAGTATGTTCCATTACGATCCTGGTAACTGAACATATTGCAAGCGATTTTGTATTTGTATCCGGACATTGGAACCATTTTAAGTAGTACTCTTTATTTGTTCCTCGTGCTACCACATGAAACCTCTCGTTGTTTATTTAGGACAATGTAACCGATGTATGCTGGTACAATTTTGTACAGGTAGTCTTAAAGAGAGGGAATTCTGCCTTATGTTGAAAAACAATGTGCATGTCCTCGTTCTCCGTACCATATTAAACGTCGGCAAGTTGATTCTCCGGCGTCCTTGTCTCTTGACTTCGTCTCCTCACTTTGTACCTCCACTGCGAGTCATCAAACGTCGAATAACAGAGACAATATGGTGAAATTATGCAGCAGTTTAAATAACGAAACAGCAGGTAAGAGATGATAAGTTTAATGATCAACAATATGTAAAATCGTTCTGAACTAAAAATGCCCTTTGATGTTGGTCATGTACGCGGGTAACGAGTTGCAGTCAAATACCCTTGCCAAATTTTGAATCCAAATCACGTATTTTCGTTAGAATTTCACTGATTTTGAATAAGTAAATAAAGAAAAATTATAAAATTGGGATTAAGTATCAGCCCGACATTCTATCAAGTATCAGTCACAAATTTTAAAGGTAAGGGGGGAATTTGCGCTTTAAAAATTTAAGAACGTGTTCGGATCAGCATATAACTATTAATACAATTTGCTGGTTAAATAACAAGTCTTACAATCTGTAAAAACTTGCCTTTTTATTATAAATTAAATAACAAGATGGCGTTACTGCTCCTGCTAATTTGTGTTGTGATTCCGTGTGACATGACAAAATCCGTGTTCGAATGTTTGTTAATTACCTGTGTTACATTTCAGCAGAAAACTCGAAAAATGGTGTGCTGCCGACTACCAAAAGTTTTTTTTTTTATTTTGCGTTATGGATGCAAGGCAGATCAGATGGATTATTTCTCTGGTATCTTGCCATCATCTATGCCAACTGCGAAACCAAAAAACTGTTACCAACCTAAGGCTATTGCTTTCCATTATGTTATTAGTTGCTCATGTAGAGGTATAACACTTATATTGTTGGTACTAGAATCTAGTTGAAATGATTCTGCTTTTCAGATTTAGCTCGTGAAATTTGCATTGCAAAGAATGCTGACCGGGAAGAAACGTCACCAATGATACAAATGCTATGGGTTGGAATACCATAATATTATTCTGCTACCCTTTATATGCTCATGATCTCCTGTCATTTTTGCTCTGACAGGTGCACAATAATCATTGTGTTGTGTTTCCAGCTATAACCACCAATGTTTCAGCATTCATCTCATAATTTCTACTTAGCTGCGAACACACAGACATACACTTCAAAGGTATTTCCTTCGGTATTACATGTCTTTCTTGTTTAAGACTGCTTTTTCTAAACATCCCATCACAGAACTGCCAAGTCTTTGCCTTCTCCTGCATAACTTCTGGCCATACAGTCTTTTTAGCCTTTGGACAACAGGCGTAAGTCAAATTTTCTTCTTTGTTTGAGTTACATAAACAAACTTGTATTACCCAATAAGTAACATTCTTTTTCACATTTACTATCTAGGACTATGTCTTCTTCCTCTTCCGGATTCATCGTCAATATTCAAAGTTTTGCCTTCTTCGCTTCATTGTCCGTCGCCCCATCTTCGCCTCGTCCGTCGCCGATTCTTCGCCCCGTCTTCACCCCATCTTCGCCTCGTCCGTCGCCCCATCTTTGCCTCGTCCGTCGCCGATTCTTCGCCCCGTCTTCACCCCATCTTCGCCTCGTCCGTCGCCCCATCTTCGCCTCGTCCGTCGCCCCATCGTCGCCTCGTCCGTCGCCCCATCGTCGCCTCGTCCGTCGTCGCCTCGTCCGTCGCCTAGTCTTCGCCCTGTCGCCGTGTCATCGCCTCGTGGTATCGTTTTGTTTTGTTTTGTATTATGTTCTTCTAATTAACCCGTTGGCTGCCACCCACCCACTTTGATCCCCCTTTTTTTTTTTTAGCTTGACAGGGACGGGCCGCGCTGTTCTGCTCCATGGTCATCTGCCATGGGATGGAGCAGCGCCACTGCCCAAGATTGGCCGAACGGCCCTTTAGGCAATGCACCACAGGGAATTCCCTTGATCGATGCGATAGATGAGACCTGGGGTGTGCATTCCCGTAAAGGTCTCATCGTCGTGTCAGCCCGGCCCACCCGGCCCTTTGGTCGCTATCCCTAGGATAGCGATAGTAGCGACTGTAGTTAAGGGTGGCGTGGCAGCCAACGGGTTAGTTATAAGTGTATTTGTGTATGTATTTTGTATTGTATGTGCAATATGTATAGTGGTGGATTTGAGGGTGGAAGGAGGGAAAATAAAATGTTTTTTACGTTAATTATTTTTGTATTTATTTATTTGGTATATATGGTATATACTGGCTTATATTGGCTGACGTGGGGATCGAACCCAAGAATTCTAGCATGCCAGGCACGTGCTTTACCTTTCAACTAACCACGAATTACTTCAATTTAACAGTCATCCCCTTAAATCTTTGTATGTAGTTCATTTTAACCTAGCCTTCAAAATTATAAGAGAAAGTTGTAAGGACAGCCATAGCGCAGAGGTAGCGTGCTGGGCTGGAGTGTCAATGGTCTGTGGTTCGATTCCCAGTCTGGATACTGTTAATTCACCGCCAACAAGCGGTCGAGGAAATTACCTGGCTAGAGAAAACTCTGAGCAGTTGGTATCCGATGGTCGAGAAGAAAGAAGTTGATCAATATAATGTATGAATACAGCGAACACACGCAATGAAAAAAAAAAATTTTGAAAAAAATATTTTATAAAAAAAAATTGTATTGACAATTCTCTGCACATCAGAATTATTTTTGCAACTTTAAAAGGGCAAAATAGCCCTTTCAAAAGTTGCCGTCAACCCAGGCAGGGGGAGACACTGCCTTGTTGACCCACCGGGGAGATTACCCGGTGATTGGCTAAGAGAAGCCGGAAGAAGAGCCGAAGATTTGGAACATTTTTACTGGAGCGATTAACCTTTAGTTCGGATTTGTCGGTAGCCACGTCGCCCTCCGTGAACACATCATCGGACTAAGTGGACCCCCACGTCCCCTTTCCGGCCAGAGCCCTCCAAACCTCGGTATATGTTATTTTTATATATACCGTACAGTAGGGGCGTGACCCCCTACGGGCTTATTATGAGTCAAGGGGAAACGGGGCTACGGAAAGGAAGGGAGCCCAGATATGCACTTCAATTTTTGAATTTTAAATACCGTTTGGGAAATATGAATACAGTGTAGAAATTCCATGTCTTCCATCCAATAATCACAGTTTATTCAACGTCTTGCCCCAAACGAAGAAAATTTACAGCGCCAGTGTTACTTTTCACCTTTATTTCAAAAAACAAAACAACATTAACTACTGAACAGAAAATTATGTAGGTTAGATAAAGTTGGCAGAAAATGCTTCATGTTTACTTACAAGTCCCTTTCTACGAAGATGAGTTTAGGCTTTGAAAGGTTATTTCAAACTGCAACTTCAGGAAAACCATCTGACTATCACCAAATAAATCCAAGTTTCCCTGTGCCCTAGATAATTTCTCTTGTTTAATTAGAATGTTAATGCAATTCTAGATAATTCTCCTACCACGTTGGAAATGACCTTTTCCATCAAGCTGGTGCCAACATCAGTTTTTTAAATATAGCACATCAAACAAAACCTGGAAACAAAGCAGAACTTTTCAATAAGCTATTACTGGCGTCATATGCTGCACAACAGGTTTTCACCAAGAACTTGTGCTTTTACCTTTTAGAAATCAACTGGATATTGGTAACCATCCTAAGGAGAGAAACGATTATGACAATATGGCACACTTGGCGATATCCTGGGATTCGGCAAAACATTTCCAATACGCGAGGCAACCATTATTATGGCAACCAAACTCGAAATAGCCCCCTGACAACGAACAAATTGACAGTTCAGTAGAGTACTCAGTAACAGGCAATTCCTCCGCTAGATGTCTTCTAAATATAGGTGCTTTAAAAAATAAACAATTTTTTGTTTCATGGTCACAAATAATACTTGTTGCAAATATGTTTGTTTTTGTTTCTGCAAGTGTAAATGGAGTCAATGTCAAGTGTTCCATGGCTATAAGGATAGGAGGTATTCAAAGTCCTAAAATAAATGTTTTATAGCATTAACCTAGAGAAAAAAAGTTAACAATAGAATGGGCAACATTACCAAGCAATCACCAGACAAGGAAATAAGTTCTTTGAAGCAACTACAAAGCTACATGGCTGCCAATATGTACTGCTCTCCTATTTGTGATAACAATGTATGAAAGGTAGTATCAGCAAATGGTTTTATTGTTGTTTTGTTTCTAACCTAACCTTAAAATGCAAATCTCCCTTTTTCTTTTGTTAGTGATGAAGATGGAATTTCCTGTCCTACTTGTTTCTGTCATAGACTGTGGGGTCCACCATTACAAAACTCTACATCAGCAACAATCGTTTTTCACTGCTCAGAATCTGCATATGTCGTGAATGAAAAAATTTTAATTAAAAATAATTTAAAAAATAGTTGTAACACCAAGCATTATTAAATGTCTTGCCTAACTACGGAAATAGCTGGAACTACAATGTATGTCTCCACAATCCTGAAATGGTTGAAATGACCAGCTTTGTTTATTCCATTAGTTCTAATTTTAAAAAAAGTACAAAGCCTAACTGCATGATTGAGCAGCTTGGCTTGATGTTTTTTTTTTAAAGCAAGAAGGAAGCAATAACTAATATCTCAATGCGCCTGTCGTGCTTACTTTTAAGGACACGAGTTACCATCCATGATAGCACACAGATAAAATCTTCTTGTGTTCATGGTATGAGATGAAACTAATGGCAAAGAATAATGCAATAGTGGAATATGGAAGAATGCCATTATCCCACATTTATCATTCTTCTTAATGGCCATCTGGCATGGATATCAGAGAATCAGGGCCAAAGCACCACCATGTCTTGTTCATAACTTGTGATATTCCCTAAAATTTAGAAAGAAACAAACAATGACTCAGCATGAAAAGAATTACTTCTTATAGTTTCTTCTTAATAATGTGCCATTCATGTTGTAATTTGAAAAGGAGTTTCAAATATCGTTAGGTATTCTCAAATTAAAGTTTCTTGTGGAACAATGTTGTTGTTAGAATTAGAATCAATGTCTTTGGTTAAGAATGTTTTCTTGACGGAACATTCACTCAATTATTACTTTACCATTGCTGCCTGATGTGTCCAATATTTCGCCCGTCAGATGCACACCGCATGTTTCACACACGACAACGAACTACCAAATGGCGACTGATGGCGGTTCACAAAACTCAAGCAACGTTGCCACATATTTCAAAATGGGCGGCGAATTCAATTTGAGACAACTTTTTAGTTTTCTCTCGCACAAGAAGATACTATGCAAAAATCAAAAATTAAAACAAGGAGATGGAAAACTGAAATTTTCGTCATTTTTTAGTAAAAGCGTAAAACGATATTAGAAACGTCCTACCATTTATTATTGAATTGTCGTCGTTAAAAGAGACCTTGAGTAAACACAAACACGAAAAATACATTTGTAAATAACCGAGGCGAGGAAAAAAAAATAAGTGGGGTTTTAATTAAATGACAAGAATAGATTTGTTTTGCTGGTGGATGAGAAAAAAAAAAAAAAATTTAAAAAACAAAAAAAAAAACGATTGATATTTAATGCATGGTTGATTTTTTGGGTTGGGGGGGGGGGGGGGGGGGGAGTTGTCTGGCATTTTTTCTTTCTTTTTCTTTTTAATGCCGTCCAGAGTACTGTGGATGCCTCATGAGTCCGCTGCCAGATAGTTTTATAACATTCGTTAAGTTTTTGCTATTATCGCCACTCTGACTCTTATAACTATTATAACCATTCGTACAATTACTGCTGTTGCAGTTATTGGCGTTGTAAGTTTGCTGGTCCTTTGCACTGGTGAAATTGTAATCCAGCCACGGACTGGTAGGTATTCCGGAGGCCATTGAAATGTTGCACGCGTAAGTCGACTTGATGGACAGCTGTCTGCCTTGCCGACTCAACTGCACCACTCGCGGGATAAAGATGGAACCAAGGACGGACGCGGCCAAGAGGACCATCAATCCGGCTGTAGCGGCATCGTGATATTCTTCATCGGCCATCGTCACGACCAGCGTCCATCCCAACATCAAAACAGCCGACGTCAACGTGCCGATTAGAATCAGTTGAGCTTCTCGATGCTGTTGGCGGATCTGCCTCAAGCTGGACGCGTAGAGGGCCGTGACGGTGACCAGGACCATGAGGAAGAGGTAGAGCAAAGGCAATTCGTTGCTGTAGTTGATCGATGTTGGCGATTGGTGGTGTTGCTCTTGAGTATAGAAATGAGCGCTAACGGCGACTTGGACCGAGACGGCCAGCAAGACGGCCACATAGAGGGGACATTGAGGCACCGAACCGCCGAGTCCGGCGGAAGCCAAGTGGCGGAACTGAAAGAGTTTGGCCAGGAGTAAAGCGTAGCCAGTCACGAGGAATAACGGAGGGAGGAAAAGTTTCAAATGGGTAGCCAGTCCGGGTAGAACAAAGAGGGCCACGCTCGTCAACTGAGCCATGACGGCCAACAAGAGAAGAAGCGACATGGTTTGAGTGGTCGAGAGCCGGACGCTGGTGGTGCGATCTGTGTCGCACATGCGCGAGACGAGCACAACGAGAATGTAGAATGTGGCTAGCAATTCTGTGGCCGAGACGGCCAGAATGGAAGCCGCCCAAGTTCGACCTTGAACAAAGAGAAAGAGCGGGCGAGACGACGGACTCGCTGTGATGAGATTATCAACGTCATCGAGGAAAAGTCCAGTTGGTTCTTGCTCGGGATCTTCCGTACCTTCCACTTTGTTGTTGATGTTGTAATCAATGGTCCGTTCGTCGATGACAAAAGGCGGGACGGACGTTAAGAGAGGGACAGAAGAGGCGTGACCGAAAAAATCGAAACGCGATTGTGATGTCATCACGGCGGCCAGCACGAGTCCGTCGTCGTCTGAGAACCAGGCGACAGGCGAGCTTTCTCCCGAACCGGCCATCAGTTTCTGGATGAGATAACGGTTGGCAACGAGACGGCCCGACGGAGTGAAATGGTTTGATGTTCCTTCCAATTCAGCCGGCCCTCTCGAATTCGACGTGGCCGGCATGCTCAATTGACGTAAGGCCGTCAACATTTGACTGGGAACGCGTGACGGATCAGCAGCAAATGCCGGACTGCAATCAAACTCGCTGGTGCTGTTGCTCTCATCGTTCGTGCCATTGGCCGACTGTTGTTGAACGCAACTGGACAATTCCTGCAAGTGGAACGCAGCGCCAAGAGCCGAAACGGCTTGAACGATGTGCGGAATCTAAAAAGAGACAAATAGATCACATTAAAAATAAATGTACTCGATTATTAGAATCAATTAACTGACCTCGTTATCGAGCGGATGATGAATCACACCATGAAGCCGCATGTAATCGGCTAAGCCGGCCAGTTCGAGTAAATGAGGCTCGACAAGGAATGCGCTGCTGGACAGATCGAGGGCCCATTGAGCCGCAATTTGCGGACTGACCACACCGGCCACACATCCCAGAAGCCAAGTTATCTTCCTTCCGCTTGATATCCTGACGGCCTGGTTCATAAAATCGGCCAGTTCATTGGGTTCCATTAGCAAAGCCACTCTCACTCCTTCTTGTTGTTCCAGCACGTGTTGATGCATCGTCAAATTAGCGATGTAGGCCGTCGGGCTGCCGGAATAATCCCCGACCCAATGCTCAGCCGATATCACCCTGATATTTAAATGGCGAGCGGCTCGTTCGGCCATCCGGATCGTTCTCCAACACGTCCCCAAAATGCGGATCGATTGGCTCTGAATTCCTTTAGCCACTGCAATCGTCGCCTAAAATTAATTCAATTAATAATTTAATCAACGAAAATTCACATCTAATAAAATTATCTTTTACCCTGGCCACAGCCGCCGTATTGGGCACGGCCGAAAAGACATTGTCCGGTTGGGTGAAAACGGCCGGATCGTCTGGAGCGTAGAGGAGTAGAGATGCGGCTTCACTTTCAGCAGCTCGAGGTGTGGCCACGACCAATGGAATGTTGTGACGTCGAAGGACACGCGCCGCTTCGGCAAGGACGTCCGCCTCCTCTAAAGCGATGACGCCCAGCACGGCTGTCCCGCTGCTTTTGATTTGCCTGACGACTTGCAGCGACCTCTTGGCCGTCGCTTGGACGCTGCCACACGTATCCATCACTTCCACATCTAAATGCGTGTTCACAATACGATCATTTTAACTGAATTTTTTTAAAGATAATGTATTTACTATTTACCGATGGAGAAAAGGTGAGGTTTCGTTTGATTGTTGATAATTTCTGATGCCCACCGGGCGGCCGTTTCCCGTTGGCTGGCCGAAATACTGACGTTGCTGCCAACTCGATTGCTATCGGCATCGCAATCCAACCCTCTCCGATGTAACAGAACTAATTAGAAAATGGAATAATTAAAGATTAATGCAAATGAGCAATTTTTTTGAATATAATACCAATTTGAACATGTTGATCTGTTGTTGGGCTGCTGGGCACTAGAGCTCGACAGTCTCGATGACCCAGCCACAGGATGACGCTGAGCAATAAGAGTCGGCGTCCGGCGTCGACTGTCATGGCCGACCGGTGAACCTTCAATGCGCACATGAAAAAAAAAAGAAATTTGTTTACTGAAAAATTATTTGTGCCATCTACGTTTTCTTCCCCACAAGTTTTGAAAAATAAAATAAAAAATGGGTTTAAGCTGACGGAAAAATAAAATATGAGAAGAGCTCATCTCTCGTTTCGGCTGGTTGTACAAAAGGCGGATGCGAAGGCAGCTGCAACAGACATTTCCGGTTCAGAGTTCGCAAGAGTCAAGGAAAAAAAAAATGAAATGAAATAAATGCGCAGAAGTTTTTTTGGTTGGTGGTCGGGAGGTCATTGATACTTGATCATATTTTTCTTTGGTTGGGGGGAATTGCTTTTTTCCTTCGAGAAAATTTCTAATTGGTTAGAGAGAAAGGTCGCCACCTTATGGCGATAAACCTACATCTTATAATCACATGACGCAAAGACATTGTGTGTGTGTGTGTGTGCGTGTGTGTCTGCAGGCGTCTGTGCACAGCTGTTGCTTTTTCTTTGGTTTAAAAGGATCTAGGACGTGATGGTGCCAAATTGGCGGCAGCCGCAACACAAGTGAGAGAAAGCAGAGAGTCTTACACACACAATGTGTGTCTGACGGGAGGATGACCTTTTCGGGGTGATGTTCCACACAACCCAAAGTTTCCTTTTTTTGAGGTGAAAAGCATCATCTTTTTTTATTTTACAACAGCCCCACAATCTGTTTTTCTTCCATATTTCTGGCGTGTGTTTCAAGCAGAAGGAAACGATTGGCTAGGGGGTTGGCAGTGCGTGCTGATGTCTTTTCCTGGCACATGTGTGTGTCGGCCATAGTTCCGTATCGGATTACACTTCCGTTCAGTCACCAAGTTTTTTTTAGGGCGATTCGCCTTGACGATGGCGCACCCAAAGTCCATTGCGGAAACCTATGAATGAATCGCGTAAAGCACCTGGCCTACACGTTCTGAAGTGAAAAAAAAAAAAAAAAAAAAAAAAAAATGAAAAAATTTTTTTTTTCCCTCCCCCCTTTTACCCTGCGGAGGAAGGAGGGGTGGCGTGTGTTTGAGTTTCAACCACCAACCAGCTCTTCTTCTTTCACCCTCCTCCACCCTAAAAAGAAAACAAGAAAAGACCCTCTAACACACACACCGGGTCCACCTGCTTCCGGGATGTCCACTTGGCTGACTCTCTTTACCCTTCAAAAAGGTTTTTACACACACACACACAAAAAAGAACTTTATACGAAAAAAAAAAACCTTAGAAAAAAGGGGGGGATATTTTCAGAAAAACGGTTTTCCAGACAACACATGCACAACTGCTTTTTTAAAACTGAACTTTGCGTTAAATTATTTCTTTTTGTTCTTCTTTTTGATTTGATTCACTTTTAGGCAGTTCATTTTTCTTTATTATTTTGAAAAAGGGGAAAAAAACTCATTAAGATGATGAAAAAACAATAATCCCCGGATGAGGGAGTGTCATCCCTGTTGACATACTGACAGACCCTACCACCCAAAAAAAAAAAAAGAAAAGGTGTTTGTGTATAATCACCTGTCATCCCCGCACCCCTACTTCTTCGAGGATTTGAAAGAAAGCTCGGAAATGGTGACATGCCATAAATCGAGAGATTTAATCACATCCAAAAAAGGGAGAGAATGCAAACTTCTAAATGAAAAAAAGGGCTCGGGATTTGTACCCATTTGAGGGATTTAAAGAAGAAAAAAAGTGACAAAAGGAAAACCCGGGTCGTCAAGTAAAAAGCACGTCGTCCACACATCTGCCAGTTTTTAAGCCGAAGCAAAACAAAATCCAATAGCTAACAAATAAAATGGCCTCGGCCAAGCATTTTATTGGATTCTTTTTATTCCTTCAGAGAATAAAGACTGACACGTTTTGTACTAAAAGGAAAAAAAACCACCCCCCCTACGACTCCCCAAAAGATTCGTGTGTTTGTTACCTGTGGGTGCTGGCCAACCCTTTTTTGCAAAGGCAACGGGTGGTTAATCTTTCTTTTCACAATTCTTACAATTCCATACTAAAACTGTTCACTACTCGCAATTCACAAAACGTTTCTCGAAACGCCCTAGCTGAATGGCGGCTCACAAAAACATATTCTCAAAGACGCACAGAGAGAGAGAAAGAAAACACATTTTTTCCACACACCATAAGAAGAAGCGAAAAAAAAAAAAGGTGTTCTAAAACGCACGTTGCCACATTGCAAGAAAGTCGATCACTTACCTGGTGTGTGTGAAACGTTGGTTGATGGCAATCAACTTGATGGGCTTTGATGTAATCCTGACGTTATAAAAACCTTTTTCGACAAACACTCAAAACTTGGGTGTTTTCTTTTAGTGTTTCACTTCGGTTTCAAGGCTCACTTTACACTGGCAAGTGTTTGTTGGAATGGAGGCCAGAAAATGTTCAGAAACCTCCAGTCGTCATGGAGACCTCGACGCGACTGAAGAAGGCCCTCGAGGCGAGCGCGAGCCAGTTTTTAGCTCCGCCCATCTTCTTTCTGAAACCAAATTTCCCTCCATCCGACTCTCGTGTACTTTACACACACACTAGTATGGTAGTAGCGAGGAACATTAAAAAAAAAAAAAAAAAGAAATTGTTGAGATCTTTTTAAAAATAGAGAGAGGGCAATATGTCTTCGTATACCTGCTAATGGTTGACAGGTTTCAATGTCTTTCACATTTTAGCGACTACCCGCTACTGCACAAATGAATGCTCGTTTTTCTCTACCTTTTTTTTGACAAGAATTTTCCAGTACTAATGTATGAAATTCAAAACCTTTATTTCTTCTTCGGCCGCCATGCTTGACCGCCAAGGCTCGACCAATGGCGACGCTGCTTTACTGTTTCTCACTGCAGCATTCACGGATCGTTGCATTTGTTCTTCTTCGTCTGATGTCCGTGAGAAGGAATCTAAAAAAAAAAAAAAAATATCAAATAAATTAGAAAGTTTTCCGCTGAATTATTAAAGCAATTCGTTTTGAAGAGAATGAGAAACAGTGATAGATATAACGAGCTTCTGGTTGTGTGGAGGAAACATCGCTTGGGGCTCCTGCATGAAAAGGGGACTTCATTATTATTACTCTAATGAACACCCCCCTTTCTTTTTTTCCAATTGTTGGGGGCTTCTCTTTCCTTTAGTTGATATTTCGTTAATGATTCGTTAAGGTCCCTTTAGGGAGGAAATACGGTTGTTGGCTTGTGCAGTTGTTCCTACTGGTCTTGCCTGTTTCTTGCATTTCCGACACGAGCCATTGATCTTTCCTTGGTACCCATTGAAAGTGACACATGAGTTATAAATGATTTCGGTTCTCTCCAACGACCATCAATTTATGATAGTGTTTTCGAGCAAATAAACTGGTTGCCATGGGAACACCTCGTTCATAACAAGCAGCGACTTCTGGTCAGCTATCAACGTCATCTAATGACGTAGAATAATGGCACACTCGTCATCGATCGATTAACAAACGGAGTCGCTAAATTCATGATGGGACCAAAGCTAGAATTAAATATAAGAAAATCAAATTTAATCCTTATACCTTTCATCTACTTGGCAAATGGAATGCAGGAATTTACCTTTTTGTGGAGATTTTTATCTTTCTTTGTTGCGTGGAATGATTTGGGGTTGAGGTGCTTTTCCCAGACATAAATTCTAGTCTTATACTTGGTGGAATGAATGAATTCCATCACGTACAAGTACAAGACGACAAAAGGAGCCAAGAGACAAATTCCGATCCGAACCCTGGAAAATGTTAAGGTTATTGGCGACAGTGCTGGTAAGCTTGTCGGCGAAACTAATTCCAGATTCATGGTGGGAAATGTAAAGTACTACAATAATATGGTTTTCGAATAAGGCCTATCGAGGTCATTTAGATTACTCAATACCTGTATACTATTAACAATAAATAATTTTCGAGAACAATTACTTTTACAAAATTTTGACGGAAATTAAAAATCATACCTTCGACTGATTGAGCTGCCTGCCATGGTGCCAGATTGCTTTTTTTTGTATTATTTTTATGTTTCAGAGAACTACAGCCACCTTGCGGTTTTAATTAGAAACAAAGAAAAAGATGTGTCGGGGACTGTCGGCCTTTTGCTTTTTCCCCCAACTTCTAAATTCATCAGATAATCAACATAATACACATACCAAACTGTCAATAGTAGTCAGTTTCTCTCGATTAAGTTTAGTTATTTTTTATGCAAATCAAAAGTCTCCTACACTTTATGTCATGAAACGAGTACTGGTAAGTTGATATTTTATTTATCAGAAGTTCAGTAACGTCATATACTGCACACTCGATGCCGTTCTAGCAAATTAATACACAAGTAAAGAAGATAACTTGGTTGGGTGTTACTACTCAATTACTTAATTGAAATGTATCTGCTTTTAAAGAATGGAAGAAAAGAAAGAATGGCATCTCATTTACCAGATTAATGCTATTACTGAATCTTTTTTTGTTTTCAAAAACACACACAAAACGACAATATAAATCACATCGTGGATGCGTGCTAATACAAGTGCTGAAACTGGTCAACATTTCTGAGTTCTTTTTCACACTTAGAAATGAAGCCATTTACGCATTGGCCCAAATCGTTATCATGGCTATCGAGTCTAACGAAACATCTAAAAAAATTGAATATACATTGATTTGGAATAAACATAAATCAAATAAAAAATAAGTAAATGAGTAAATTAGAGGAAAAGTCTTGGGATACTCACCTTAAGGCATTGTTCATTTCCTCCAAAAAAATTTTAAAATCCAAAATCCCCCATGAAGGGACCTGGTGAGTCAATTGGTTTCTCAGGAATCTTACACTTTGGATATACTTCCGAAATTTTGCATCATTGTCAATTGTGATGATACAAAAACTAAAATTTTCAGCGTATCTCAAAACTTCCAGGGCACCTCTTGTTTCAAGACGTTCTTCGAAGTTTTCATTGTTTTTCCTCCACTTATACATTGGGGGACCGCTGGTAGAATCTTGCAGGATCAATTTGAGCAGAATATCTCTAAATTTTTCAAGATAAACTTGTCCTTGGATACATCTCCTTTTATCATTGCAATTCCAATACGGGTCGTTGATCAAAACAAATGCAGCATTTGCAAAACCAAAATCCACGTGATCGTTGTGTTGGTTTTCATGGGCCATTCTAAAATTAAAAGCCAATAACTTCAACTTGTGTTTGTGAATAGAATTCTACGAAATACTTAAGTGAAGGAGGACGTACGCTTGTTCACTTCAGGTTCGTTCACTTTGTTTTGCGGACGATCTAGTTGGGACATCAACAAAATCACCTAGTAGACTTACAATTTCAAAGACCCCTGTAAAAGAAAAGTCGTCTTATCACACACATCATCACATCATCACATCAACATATCACAAAGGTAGAATCTTTATCAGATGCTTTACCGATAAAACTTTGACTCTATGTTCTTGCCATAGTAGCACATTATTACGCCAGACGACAAAGCCTTTCAATGGTTTCTAGATCAACAAGAAAAACAAACAAAATTTAAAAATTTTATCAGAACTGAGATAACCAAAAAAGGTGACAAACAACTAAAGGTTAGGTCCAGGCTGCTCTTTTGTAGACCCCATATGTGATACCCAATACTTATTGATGCAATTAAACAACCGTTGGGATATTTATTAAAATGGATAAATTGCCAGAGAAAACACAATAAAATGTGTTTTGTGTAGAGGGGGAACGATAAGGCAACCGAAAGTTCCCTGCTTAAAGAACAGTAAAACCCTCTGTATCTTATGCCCCACTTTATCAATACTTGTTCCAGTAAATCGCTAGCTAATAATTTCTGCATGAATATGCACCTAAATAGACGGACCAACAGTTTAGCGAATGCGATTCGAAGAATTATCGACATTGACTAGTGCTGATCACTGTTACAAAAAGTAAAAAAAAAATTGGCCGTAGAGAAGAACTGAACGCCGTTCATATGACAACTCACGTTATCATCGTCTTCACCGACGCCTCATGTCTTGCGACATCTGCCATTAAGTTGAGTCCTAGCATATAAGCATATAGGAAATTTCTTAATTTTACAAAACAGAAAAAAAGGAGGGGGAAAGGCTTTCTTTTTTTTTTTCTCTTTTAAGGAAAGAAAAGGAGAAAACAGAGTGATAAGATCATCATCAAAGGCGACGAACATTATTTAATGGAAAAACACTTGAAAAAATCTAAATCCAAAGCGAAAACAAAGGGAAAGGACAATTGTGCGAACAAGGTAATGGATGCGAAACTACTCGGCAAGCTTCCGTCAAAAACAACAAAAAAGTCATCTGACGGGTAGCGTTACGAAAATTTTTTGTTACAAAGATAGTGTAACAGATAAAACTGATAATCTGAAGGCGATTTCGGTTTGCCTGACGGAAGGGCATTCTAGTGTTTAATGGCATTCTTCAGTAGTACGTCGCACAAGTTCTTGTTTCGCTAGTCTCGGCTGGAATGAAACCGAAAATGTCGTCGACTGATGCCGTAAATGTCGACGGCATCCAATTCGATCGTAATGGTTTGCTTGGTACGGGTTTCTACAGTAAAGTGTATCGTGGTACGTATAAAAATCAAAGTATAGCAGTCAAACGAATTCTGAAGTCAAGAGTTGAACAACATCCGAACAAGTTGAAAATTCTGCAGGAGTTAAGACATCCCAATTTTGTAAAACTTCTTCACTTCGCGAACGATGGCGATTTCAAGTAAGACTATTACGTAATAACTTTCATTTAAAAAGAGAATATCCATACGAATATTGGCGTTTCAGTTACTTTGCTTTGGAATTATGCAACGCATCGTTGAATCAGGTGTTCCTGAATCAAGACGATCCTCGTAAATACAAAGGACCTGCATTACCAAAGCCTATCGATGTTTTCTTGCAATTAGCTTGCGGCCTTCAATATATTCACGCACTGAAAGTAATCCACGGAAACATTAAACCTGAAAATATTTTCATTTCTGTGAAACCTACTGACCGTGACGAAGAGGTAACGATCAAGTGGGCTGATTTTGGATTGTCACGAGAAGTTGGTGAACGAGGAACAATGACAATGAGTGGAATCAAAGGGACTCTACTTTGGTTTTCTCCCGAAGTGATGGAAATTATGGGCACAAATTTGCGCATTGAAGAAAGTGAAGGCTCAATCAAAAGCGACGTTTATGCAGAGGGCCTCGTGTTCGGTTACATTCTCTTGAAAGGAAGACATATCTACGGCGAAGATGATTTCGCTATTGCGGCGAACATACTGCAGAACAATCCAGTTAACATGAGTGGTAAGTTATTTCTTGAAGTAGATCATATAACTTAATCACGATCATTAAATGTTTCAAAATTTTTACAAGCAGAGATTCACCAGAAGCATTTCGCACGTAACTTAATAGAACGAATGCTGACCAAGTCACCTGATAGAAGAATTACATCTAATGAAGTTGTTAATCAACTTCAATCCATCAAAATCAAGGTAATAAAGTCATACAAGTTGAAGACCTTCTCCATCAATAAGTTTTCTAACAAATATTTCCCATTCAGCTTATCAAAGAAGAAGAAAACCTGCTTCGGCTGTGTACAGAAGAGTGTCCAACAACAGATTTGAGGAATACCATCGAATCTTTAATGCAACTCGGCATCGACATAAATGTAAAGAATAACAAGGGATGGAATGCGCTTCATGTATTGTGTTCTAAAAAATCAAGTCCACACTTACTCGATGCGATTGAACTCTTGATCGAATTCGGCATCGATAAAAACGCAAAAACAGACGATGGATTCAACGCGCTCCATCTTTTGTGTTATAAAAATTCAAGCCCACACTTAATCGATGCAATTAAACTTTTGATTGAACTCGACATCGACAAGAACGCAAAGACCGACGATGGATTCAATGCGCTCCATATTTTGTGTTCTAACAATTTCAGCCAACAATTAACCGATGCCATTCAAATTTTGATCGAACTCGGCATCGACAAGGACGCAAATGATAACAAGGGGTCGAATGCGCTTCATATTTTGTGTTCTAACAATTTAAGCCCACACTTAATCGATGCGCTTAAACTCTTGATCGAACTCGGCATCGACAAAAACGCAAAAAACAACTATGGATCGAATGCGTTTCATCTTTTGTGTCGAAACAATTTAAGCCCACATTTAATCGATGCGATTAAACTCTTGATCGAACTCGACATCGACAAAAACGCAAAGGATAACAAAGGATTCAATGCGCTCCATCTTTTGTGTTCTAACAATTTAAGCCCACATTTAATCGATGCGATTAAATTCTTGATTGAATTCGGCATCGACAAAAACGCAACAACATACGCTGGATTTAATGCACTCCATCTTTTGTGTTATAAAAATTCAAGCCCACACTTAACCGATGCGATTAAGCTATTGATCGAACTCGGCATCTATAAGGGCGCAAAAACAGACGCTGGATTCAATATGCTCCATCTTTTGTGTTTAGGCAATTCAAGCCCACACTTAATCGATGCGATTAAACTCTTGATTGAACTCGGCATCGACAAAAACGCAAAAACCAACAATGGATCCAATGCGCTTGATCTTTTGTATTCTAAGAAGTCAAGTTCTCACTTAACAGATGCCATTAAACTCTTGATCAATCTCGGCGTCGACGTGAACGCAAAGGGCACGTATAGAAAGAAACCGCTCGATTCCTTTCGGAATACAACAGATGAAATCCCATATGGATCGATTGCAAATATGGCTGGTAAGCTAAAATATGAAGAGTACGAAGATGAAAAGGTAACATATTTCATTATATACATGGAAAAAAAATTTGCTAATTACTTTGTTCAATTCAGTTCGTTGAAAAAGAAGGAAAATTGCCGCTTCTACAAGGAAAAAGCGAAGTACCCATTCAAGATGATAACGACGCGAACATAAAGGAAAAGGGTAAAAGTAATCCACTACATTTCTTGTGTCAAAACAATTCACGCTCAAATTTAATCAACGAAATAAAACGCTTGATCGACTGCGGGTACAACGTGAATGATAAGGACAAGGACGGAAGAAATTCGCTCCATTATTTGTGTCAGTACAATTCAAGCCCACACTTAATCGATGCAATTCAACTCTTGGTAAAACTCGGCATCGACGTGAACGCAAAAAACGACGACGAAAAGAATGCGGTCCACTATTTGTGTGAAAACAATTCAAGCCCACACTTAATCGATGCAATGGAACTCTTGGTCAAACTCGGCATCGACGTGAACGCAAAAGACGACAAGGGAAAGAATGCACTCCATTATTTGTGTCGGCACAAGTTAAGCCCACACACAATCCATGCAATTAAACTCTTATTCCAACACGGCATCGAAGTGAACGCAAGGGACAAAGAGGAAAAGAATGCATTCCATTATTTGTGTGGAAACAATTCAACATCAAACCCAATCGATGCAGTCAAACTTTTGATCGTACTCGGCATCGATGTGCACGCAAAGGACATGCATAGAAGGACAGTGCTCGATTACATGAAAACACATGTAGATATCGACACATTTGGATACGATAGGATTGGACAAATTATGGTGCGCATAATTCAAATCCTAGAGAAAAAAATTACTACTTCTTCCCCAACACTAAAGCTTGTAAGATCTGCATATGAAAAGGTAATTCATTTTACAAATTGAATAAAAATTTTTCGATTAAATGAACATTTTACGGCACAAGGTGAATGACAAGGACGGAAGGAACGCGCTCCACCACTTGTGTCAGTACAATTCAAGCCCACACTTGACCGATGCAATTGAACTCTTGGTCTTACTCGGCATCGACGTGAACGTAAAAGACAAGTATGGAAGGAGTGCACTCCATTATTTGTGTAAAAACAAGTCAAGCTCAAACTTGACCGATGCAATTCAACTCTTGGTTGAATTCGGCATCAACGTGAACGAAAAGGACGAAGACAAAAAGAATGCACTCCATCATTTGTGTGAAAACAATTCAAGCCCAAACTTAATCAACATAATTCAACTTTTGGTCGATAAAGGCATCGACGCGAACGCAAAGGACAAGTATGAAATGAATGCGCTCCATTATTTGTGTGCGCTCAATTCAAGCCAACACTTACCAGTTGCAATTCAGCTCTTAGTAGCACTCGGCATCGACGTGAATGAAAAGGACGGGGACGAAAAGAATGCATTCCATTTTTTGTGTCAAAACCATAAGTTATTCAAGCGTACGAAGAATGAAAATTTGAAATCACACGTCCTCAGACTTCTAATTCGATATGGGATTCAACTGCACCCCGGCAACAAAGCCAGTCCAAATGTGAATCAATACTTTTTCAAAGAAAACGATAATTACGGCGAAGAGTTTCTAAATTTACTGGCAACGGAAAAATTGCGTTTGGGATGGCACAAGGAATGTCCAAATTGCCTTCAAATACTGTAAGTAGCTGTTTTAACCATTTGAACAAAAAAAAGTTCGTTATACGTGTCTATAATTCATTCTTTTCGTCAGGTCAATTGAGAGAAGTCGCCGAGTAGAATTGCAGCACCACTACATGTTTACCAACTGTTATGTCGTATTTCCCTTGCTTATGAAACATTTAGAAATATGGGCAAAATCAAATAAAAAACCCGGGGAACCAGTGCTGAATATGAGCAATCCAGCAGAGTGGCTGCGCAATAAAGCAGAACAATATCATCAAAATGAAACCGAAAAAAGCTACAAAGACGACTTGGAAGTAATGGCCGAGGTCAGCGAGCAACTCAAAAACGGAAGCAACTCGGGTGATTTTAACTGTGACAACTATGAACGCTATTTGAGATCCATGTACTCGATTGCGGAGATGATTGACTCCAAGGAGTCAATGGGACAAATCAAATGGTCTTGTCTTCTACCTTTTGATTTTCGCATGGATTACGAAAATGAAGAAGAACCAGACATCAGACGAACGAAAATTGAATGGGACAAGACGCTTTTCAACTGGGCACACGAAGAAACTAACACGTGTTACGGCACGTTTATGAAAGAAGAGGGCTTTCCCCATCCGGATGAGTTCAGCCACAGGTGTCATTGTGAGGTTTAATAATACAAATCTTGCATGTATTAGGGAAAAGGGAGGGGTTCATGTTTCCGTTTTGCTTATTCACATTATGTTGTATTTAGTTTGTAGTTTTTTCCTTTAGGTGGCGGTATAGTGAGACTTATTTATTAATTCATTTTTACGGTCCTCATGAACGTGAAATTAAGTTTAAAAAAAGAAATTAATCAACAAAAAGAATAATTCCCAAATTACAACAAAGGTTGTTTTCCCTTAAAAAACCTTTATTGTTTTATCGTAGAAATTGATGGCAAATTACAAGAACATTAAGCGGAGCAACTCCTTAAGGAAATGTTTGTTGTAAAAGAATGTAGAAATTGCTCACAACGAAGAAAACAAACAAAGATGTGCAAATTACGTAGAATAGCTTAGTCAACATTAAAAGGGAAAAAGATTTCAGATGGAACGCCTGAACAATTTTAACTCGAAACGGGATGGAAGTGCATCGCAAATATTATGTGTCACAACAGATGGAAACAGAAGCCTGGCAAATTTTGTAACGAAGGTTTAAGATTTGTTTTTTGAATAATAGCATAATGCTGTGTTGAATTTGTAGTTTCCCCATTCTAGTGACGGCAATAAAATACACTTGAACTCCCCAAAAACGCCGGTAACAACGCATAAAATTTAGCAGTAGAAAAATAAATAAAATATAAATGATTTGAAAATATGCCCGTTTGATGTGATCCTGTATGCTACGCATTGTGTATACGTAAGCACTTCTGTTGAGCAATAGTAGATAACCTTTTCGAAGGGTAAAGTGGATAGCATTCTACTAGAAACGATGTTTTTCAAATGGACCTGATGTTCCCGTTTGATTGAGGTGGACATTTCACCTTTGAAATTGACCTCATAGTTTTCGCAACTTTACAACAAAAACAACGATAAGAACAGCTTGCACCATCACGAAAAAGAGGGGGAAAAAAAGAAGAAATAAGCCCGACAGCAAAACAAAATATTGAGCAATATCTTGCTCAATAAATAATAATAGAAAACAGACAAACAAGATAAAATAAAAGAAATTTTATCTGTTTATCGACAGAAAATTGGCCTACAAATGTCGCATCGATTTCTTTAAATGTTGGAAAATGTTAACTCCACTCGAAGAAATTTCTGTTTCTTTCAAATATCAAAGAATTTTCAAACATTAACTTTTTGCATTTTGCGAGGACCAAAAAACGCAAATGGTTATCAATTCCTACGAAAATGTGTCGTCCCAATTCAATCCCTAACTAACCGTCAATTTGAGAGAAAAAGAAATGGATTTTGAATAGCCTTGGACGAGTTCATGCGAAAAGTCGAACAAAAGTCAATACTCTATTCAGCTATGTCAACTTGATAGGAGAAAAATTCACAAAAAAATAAAAGAAATGTAAAAGTCCTTTTAGAAAAATGTAAATCAAAATCTGACGATGCGTAAGAGCACAGTCGGGGTTTCAGATGACACCGTGATCAGTGCACCTAACCTCCAAAAAAAAAAGCAAATCTGTTCAAGTTGGTATTCTTGCAAAAACGCAAGAGCAAAACAAGCCTGGCCCGAAACATGTTCATGGCAGTAGACAAACACAAAAGACCAGACGCTAAGAAGACCTTAGTATACTCTCGCTGATATGACTTTGATCCATCATGCAATCAACAAAGCCAATCGAAACAGTTTGTGTGTGAAAAAGAATAACGAGTAAATGAATTAGATAGAGGGTGAGTTTCCTACCTTAAGATGCTCGTAGCTCTGCTCCACAGATATTGTTGTGTGTGTGTGCAGGTGTCAATGAAACGGTTCCCTCCAATTCAATCCTGAGAAGAATTCAACGAACGAAAGGTAGGAAGGTGTCCTCTCCTAACACCCATTCAATTCAGGAAGTGCCAGCTTCATCTCCCCATCGTGTTCTAGGCTGCACCAACCAAGCAACTAGAAAAGGACACAGAATCTTGATTAATTACACAATAGACCATAGCTTTGGGATTGACTTATTGCCTATTTTACACTGTTACTACGTCCAACTGCATAGAACCAGAATCAAGAAAGATAAAGACAATTAGAAATAGAAAATGTACTTATGAAAAATATGCTCACCTACAAACATAGACACATTTAGGTGTTTGTCATTTCAATAATGCCAATTGGGGCATGAAGCTCAACAATTCTTGAGTTTTCGGAACATTGATGTTTGCTCTACCATTTGAAGAACTTTCTCAGTTCAACATTCCTTCTTCAGTAGGCGCCAAAACGTCCATTCCACTTCTGGCCACATGGAGAACCGTTTGGCGCTGTGTCAAGTAACAGCATCTAGCGGTCACAGTTGACCGATGTTATTATTTACAGAACCAATGATGGAGATGGAAACGACACCATTGAAGAAGGTAATAAGTTTAAAATAGGTTTTGAGATACAGTACAGAAACTTAAGTTTGTTTTTCAAATGCAGTTTTCGATGCGTTCGATATTAAAGTTTTGGATGTTGACCCTGAGCTTGGCATTCTGGACAAAGAAGCCAAAGCTTAGATCGGGACTGTCGACAACAAAACATTGAAAAAATTGAAGGAAAATAAAATCAAAAGACAGGAGCACATTTAAGAGTTTACGATCAATGAAAAGCATCACTGCCTCACACTCATGCTAAAGGTATCTAGCATTTAGAAACTGTTTAAATGGCATTCCTGTACACATGTCATATATGGATAGCTATGCACCAACCTTAATCATTTATCGCAATCTCTTTCCAACATATTACACAAAAATGGTGGTTTGGTGGACCTTTATCTGCACGTGGGAAAAACTCAGCTACCTTTTAATCTCTGACGTCTACCTTCGTTGAAGTACCAATACAGTTGTGGGATGTAATACATTATTACATTGCCTTTGCAAAAATGAAGCATAACTGTGGTGTGTTCCCGCTCAAAAAAGGATAAACAAGCCTCAAATGTAATGCAATTTTATGGTAATGACATTATCCTCAAACTTTCCTAAATCTAACATCAGTTGATTTGTTGCTTGAAATTCTGAGAAGACTTCACACATTCGACAATTTAGGTGCCGCAGGTGACACTTAAAGTTGAATTTATGCCTGGTGATGGTACAAATTTATGGAGATTGCGCAAGTCATTATTTCTTTAGAACAAGAAATCGATTTGAAATTGTGTTTGACGGGACTGAATTTAGAATTTACAGAGGAATCCTGCTTCAGAAAACAGTTCTGTTCGGTAAGTAATAAATCCTATTGCTTTTGCTATTTTAATCAGCAGTCTGTACAATTATGGAAATGCAGGCAAAGAGATCTTAAATTAACTGTAAAATAGAAACAGTAAACTGGAAGATGTAGGCAAGGAAGAGTTGGCAAATCAAGCAAAACATCAAGATCGGAAAGCCAAAATAAAACGGTAAAAAGAATACCTCCAAGAAACCTCTTGTGGTAAATGGATTGCTTGTTAGATTGTAGATGATTATAGCTCATGTGACTCTTGGCGAGGAAAACCCCTTCAGCAGTATCAGTAACGGGTCGTTCCCAATTTTGCACCAGGTATTTATTGTGTTAAATGGTTGATGTTTTAACAAATACTAAAGCCTTTTCTCGCCTGTCGCCTCGTCTTCTGTTCGCCCGTAGCGCCATCATCGACTCGTGGTCGCCACGTCATCGCCGGTTTTTTATGGTATCTTTGTATATATTTTTTTCTAAGTCCAACACGTTTTCCTTATTAATTAATTTCACGTCCTCCAGGTGGATCAACGCGTCGAAGATCGTCGTAGGAAGAGCAGTGACATCAGCTACGAATCTTCTGCATCCTATGACGACAGTCAGCCATTGATTCCCTTCCAGCAACCTCAGCATCGGTAAGGAGAATTTCTCATTTTTCTTTCATTTTCTATGGGGAAAAGAAAAAAACAACAAAAACAAAAGAAAAAAAAAAACAAGTTTTATAGTTCTGTTGTCGTGCCACGTGGCTATGTATGTTGTGATGCACGCTTTTCGATTTAGATAAAAATGGGGGATTTTTCCATGTTTGTTTTGTTCTTTTTGTAAAAATTTCAAAAATTCCTGTTTTCTTTTCTGTGTTTCACAAATACACAGCGTTGTCTGAACTCTATTTTGTGCTGCGGCAATTGTTTATTTCGACGCTAAATGCGTCATTGCCACCACAGGCAACTGGCAGGTCGGAAAGACGAAAAAGGCAAAAAAAAACGAAGTCAGTTCTGTCCAAAGAACACCTGGGAGAAAAATTATGGGTGATAGAAAAACCTCCGTCAGAGAAAAAAAATGGGTAGTCGGGTATCTTAGGTATTGGTATTCGGAAAGGCAAGTGGCCTGGGTCTTGGCTTCGATATTTTGAGCCAGTGAATGGTCAGGAACCAAAAAGGAGGCTTGCTTTTTTTTCCAAGTTCAAACCCTATTCCTAAATTCACTATTAGTAATAGTAGTATTTAAATATGTGAAATAGATCAATGGTAGAGCATCGGCTTCAGAAGCCGAAGGTCTAGGGTTCAATACTCAGATACACTATACACATATTTTTCGTCACAAGAAACGTTTATTTGTCGAAATAACGAAAAATGGCAAAAAAAAGGAAAAATTTCTTTTTTCTCGACGATCGCATGGTCGGTAGCATCTCAGAATTTTTTCTTGGACGACCACGCCACCGTTCTAGGATTCGAACCACAGACCTTTCACACTGTAGGACAGCATGCTACCGATGTGCCATGAATGTGTTTACTTACATTGTTTGAGATTTTAATAGCTATGTAGTTATTTGATAATTTAAAAAAAAAAACCGTAATGTAAATTATAAAACATTACCATTAGCTGTTTCCTAACACAAAATGAAGTTGTTCTCTATTCAGGTATTTGGGTTAGCAAATTAAACACGTAATCAAATTTTCGAACAGACATTGAAGTTAGCAAGTTCCAGAATGTTCTTGGATACGAATTTTGGTTCTGGATTACTCCAAAACAAGCCAATCAAGTGAACAACATTGAGTTAATGCCAACTCTCTGCAACTTCGGTGGGCAAGGCAGCAAATCCAGGTTGATCACCGAACTGCGAATAGATTAAATTACATCTACAAATAATAAAAACTACCTGGGTCTTAACTAACTTAGCGCATATCTCGACTAGCAAAACCACCATGAGTAAAAGGGGAGTTAAAGTCGTAACCCATTCCAATCACACCTGAGACCATCGCTTGCATGAATGGCAGTAAATCAGCGTTGGACTAAAAAATAAAATAATAAGTAGGATTATTAATAACGAACACAAGGGCAGAGAAATATATTTAGATGTCAAACTGGAATAGGTTCTTACCTTAGTTAACAAAGCCACAAACTTTCCAGCGTTAGGGCCTTATTGATTTAACAACATTTCCCACGCGGCCCGTTCGACCAACACGATGAACATACTCTTCAATATCAGTTGGCACATCATAATTTACGACATAATTTACGTCGACAATATCTAGGAAAAACAATGCAAACATCAAATACGTAAAAAACGAACGAAGAACCACCGAAGTATTACGTAAACCACGGGCGGCAACATCAGTGGCCACGAGAATATTCCAGATACCATTTTTGAAGTCACGAAAAGCTTGCTCACGCTAACTCTGAAGACGATCACCATGGATGCTGGTAGACTAGACATTTAAAGTCAATGCACTTAGCCCAATTCACAACATGTTTAATTCTTACTTGTAAGTTGCTATTGCACAAAAATGCAGCGACAAAATCCGCGGTCTTCTTGCTGTCGACAAAAACGATAGTCTTGCCATTCGTACCGACCTATTGGAATTAAATCAGTACGAGGGCATTACGGTTTTAAAATTACATAGCGTTAATTAATTGGATTGCCGTTTTGCTGGAGCCCGTGACAGCACGAGCAATCAAATCAAATAGTTTTACGTATCCAGAATTCTTAATGTTCTGAAGAAGTAGTGGGCGCAGGCCGGCTTGTTCGAATAATGTTATGTATTAAGGTACATCTTTTCCTGTAACCTAAAGCAAACCCAAAAGATATTTTCAATCATAAAATACAGTTTCAAAGAATGGCTTACCAGGAGAATGACTTCATCAAAATTGTTTAATCCTTCTCCACAGATGATGCCCTTAAACAGTTCCTTTTCATCGCATGTCACAGCTTCAGGAAGGTATTGTTCACACAGCTTTCCGTCTTCAATCAATTCACTGAATAGATTCGGACAGTCTTTCGAGGTGTGGCCAGCTTCATGACACTAGGGGATAAAACAATGGACCTTGGAATATAACATTTTTGTGAAGGTACAATTAACATTTAATTTTTAACCAATTCAGTTACGAGTTACTGGTAGTGGTGCACTACCAATAGGTCCATTTGCTAAACCATCATAGAGTGGGAGTAGGCCACAACTAGTAGATTGAGGATGCCTCCACACTATTGGTCTTATTACCTGATTGGTCCAGAGAAGGCCATGAGATGGCAAAGTCCTCCATCATCCTATACAGTAAATCAACATTTAAGTTTAGAACAGAAACAGTTTGTTGAATTCAAACCAACGTGTAAGATGAAATGGACCAAAATCATTAACATCGAGTCTGATAAGACTTGATTTCATTTTCATCAAAGAAGCTAGTTCGTCGATAAGGTCTGTGCCACTTAACTTGCTTTTCTCGCGATCCTGCAAAGGCAAATTATACAATTACAAGGAAAGATTGAACAGAAATTTTTTTAAACCTTAAGGCAAGTCACGTTACAGTAAGATTGAATGGCCAGATGACAGAGTCACCAATGATGAGTTTAAAATCGAAGCCAGCTCAGTGTTGAAAGACGTCCAAGAGAACATTGGCGAAAATATTCGCAAAATAACAGGCCGCACTGGAGTGGAACCACGTCAATTTGTGCCGGTGACAATTGTTTCTGCTCATTTAGAGATTCCAACAACAGCAACAAAACCTGCCAATGCTAATGCCATTATCTTGAAAAATGATTGTTCTGCCTCTTCTGGTACCTGAGTCTGGAACAGTTGGATGAACAGCTTGTTGGGTGTTTAGGTGTATCGGTGTGCAGTGGCAGCTACCTCAACAGGTACATACAAATTGCAACCCATCTGCCAAGCATACGTTGTGCCTCTCGCCATGTGTTGGTAAAAGAACATAAATTTACAAGTGGGATCAAAATAATGCTACAATAAATGAACTTTGCGTTACCGTCGAGAAATTCCGGAAGCACGGTGGCGGCCAAGGCCGGCTTTGGGCGAATAAAGCTAGATATGATGACAATACGTAAGATCTCTTCAGAGGAAGATTGATGAGCATCTAAAAATATGCTTAAGAAGTACAAATGGGAGCGTTAAAAGATGGGAGAAGTAAAAGTAAAGTAAAAACATTCAGTTACGAGAATTGCAGCTTCAAGCGGTACGCATTTCAACAGAACTTGAACATCCATTGTAATGCCGACTGAATGATTTCAAAGGATAGAAAAAGAATCAAAAGAAAATTATTCGAAACTATACAACATGCAAATAAATATGTAAGACTACCACTATGAAAATGATGTCTCATGCTGCTATGTTCCCTCCTTCATGGATTGATTGGTTTTTTGTAGGCTAAATTTCATAAGCTTGATTGCTTTATTTAGTCCACATGTTTATGTTGCTATTTTCACTAACCTCATGACTTTCCCGTAGAACTCCTGCAACAGTTTCTGACAGAAAACACATCTAAATATTTTGTGAAAAGGTTTATAATAAAGCTTATACAATTTTACCTTGAGTACCTGATTTTAAAATAGTTTTTGCTGTGTGTTTTCTCACGTCAGAGGATTTATCGCCAAAATAAGCTGTATCAAGTAGAACTCCACTCATAGATATTTGGTCAACATTCTACGGTCTACAACCGAAACACGTACGAAGTATACATTAATCTGTGTAGTATTTAGATCAATCAAAGATACCTTTTCATCATTGTTTCCTTCCAATGAGCAACCTGGTACTACTGAACATGGGCCGTCCATACTGCTTCAACTACCAACAGAAAATCCATTTTTCCTTTCAAATGCACTTTTATTTACGCTGTCTTTCTATAAAAAAATGGGAAGATTCAAAAAAATATCAAAATTGAAAATTCATGATTCTTAACTCTTTTGGAGACCTGGATTATCAATATTTCTTCGAAGCGAAGAATGCTCTCCACATTGTTAGGATCTTAATCTCATTCATCCCACCAACAAGGTTACCCAAAAACTGAACCAACGAAGGTCATAAGATATCTGAAGGACAACCAATAAAAGTAAACTGTGCAATAAGAATTCATACCATCCTTTCTCTTACTAAGCAGCCAAAAGTTTGCCAACCAAATCTTTCCTCTCGTGGACTGCAATCAGGTGCTACAGGGAGAAATACAGAAACCAAATTTTCCAGAACAAGATTAAGCATCAGTAATAAATAAATAAATGATCAACAGTCAATTTAGGACAAATACTTACAAGTATATAAATTGGTTATCGCTTTCATCGCTACACTTTTCAAACTAAGCATACCTATGCGCCAACTCCAACTAGGCACACCTGACTCGGTGCAACCAAAATGGCGACTGGCAGCATGACGACTGGCAACACGGTGACTGGCGACATGGCAACTAGCGACATGGCAACTAGCGAGCAGCCATTCCACTTCTAAGAATATCACCCTATTTAGGGGGATTTTAGGAATCTAACGTGTATTGGAAATCTAGGGTTTCAGGGATTGTCCAGGGCCTATTTAATTTTCTGTGGATTTCTCGGGATTTTGAGATTATTGGCCCAACCCCTGTTGCCTTTGGCGCCTCTATGCAATTTCAAAAGTAAAATGTTCCTCAATAATAACCACCAAGCTGGCAACGGTGAACGGATGATACATTCTTACATGATCAATTCTTAATTCGAGATGGTGGGAAAACTACAGCACTACAATAATATGGTATTCGAATAAGGCCTATCGAGGTCACTTAGATTACTCAATTCCTGTATACTATTGACAATAAGTAATTTTCGAGAACGATTACTTTTTAAAAAAATTTTGACGGAAATTAAAAATCATACCTTCGACTGGTTGAGCTGCCTGCCATGGTGCCAGATTGCTTTTATTGTATTATTTTTATGTTCCAGAGAACTACAGCAGTCTAGGGCTCGGCCCCGATCGTCGTTGATCGGGGCAAACCGTGGTTTTTCATTTAAAAATCGTCAAACCGTCGGTTCGGTTTAGCCATTTTTGACTGCGGTTCGGTTTTCGGTTTGCAACTGGGCCAAACCGGTTTGAACCGCTATTAAAAATTTTTTTTTGAAATTTTGCTAAAATTACAAATCAAGTAATTATCACTAATTGTTATGAACGTAATGGCGGTCTGAAACTTGTTTGAAATAAAATTTCCGATCAGACTTGTAAGTATCGCGATCGAAAATTGGTTCGATCTTTCCGCCATCTAGCGGCAAACTCTGTTACTGATGTATTGTCCTATGCAAACTGGAAATTCATAGTGCAAACCCTGCAAAACCGTAAAGGGATACAAATTTCGTGTCAAACCGCGGTTCAATCGGTTTGGAAAAATTGGCAAACCGAACCGCACCGGTTTGTCCTTAAAAAAAAAAAAACCGCGCGGGTCGGCCAAAATCGTGCCCGATCGTCGCGGGGCCGAGCCCTACAGCAGTCATAGAAACTTTCTATGACTCTGACTACAGCCACCTTGCGGTTTTAATTAGAAACAAAGAAAAAGATGTGCCGGGGACTGCCGGCCTTTTGCCTTTCCCCCCAAGCCCCAACTTCTAAATTCATGAGATAATCAACATAATACAATTCTAATTTTAAAGAATAGAAGAAAAGAAAGAATGGCATCTCATTTACCAGATTAATGCTATTACAAAATCTTTTTTGTTTTCAAAAAGACACGCAAAATGGCAATATAAATCACATCGTGGATGCGTGCTAATACAAGTGCTGAAACTGGTCAACATTTTTGAGTTCTCTTTCACACTTAGAAATGAAGCCATTTACGCATTTGTCCAAATCGTTATTATGGCTATCGAGTTTAACGAAACATCTAAAAAAAATTGAATATACATTGATTTGGAATAAAAATAAATCAAATAAAAAATAAGTAAATGAGTAAATTATAGGAAAAGTCTTGGGATACTCACCTTAAGGCATTGTTCATTTCCTCCAAAAAATTTTTAAAATCCGAAATCCTCCACGAAGGGACTTGGTGAGTCAATTCGTTTCTCAGGAATCTTACACTTTGAAGACACTCCCGAAATTTTACATCATCGTCAATTGTGATCTTACAAAAACGAAAATTTTCAGCGTATCTCAAAACTTCCAGGGCACCTTTTGTTTCAAGACGTTCTTCGAAGTTTTCATTGTTTTTCCTAAACTTATACATTGGGGGACGTTTGGTAGAAAATTGCAGGATCAATTTGAGCAGAATATCTCTAAATTCTTCTAGACAAACTTGTCCTTGAATACATCTCCTTTTATCATTGCAATTCCAATACGGGTCGTTGATCAAAACAAATGCAGGATTTGCAAAACCACAATCCACGTGATCGTTGGGTTGGTTTTCATGGGCCATTCTAAAATTAAAAGCCAATAACTTCAACTTGTGTTTGTGAATAGAATTCTACGAAATACTTTAGTGATGCAGGTCGTACTCTTGTTCACTTCAGGTTCGTTCACTTTGTTTTGCGGACGATCTAGTTGGGACATCAACAGTGTCACCTAGTAGACTTACAATTTCAAAGACCCCTGTAAAAGAAAAACCGTCGTATCACAATGGGGAACACTAGACATATATCGAGATAATAGTTCGATAAAAGGTAGAATCTTTATCAGATGCTTTACCGATAAAACTTTGACTCCATGTTCTTGCCATAGTAGCACATTATTATGCCAGACGATAAAGTATTTCAATGGTTTCTAGATCAACAACAAAAACAAAAAAAATTCATAAATTCATCAAAACTGAGATAACCATAACAGGTGGCAAACAACTAAAGGTTAGGTCCAGGCCGTTCTTTGGAGACCCCATATGTGATACCAATACTTATTGATGCAATTAAACAATCGTTGGAATATTTATTAAAATGGATAAATTGCCAGAGAAAATACAATAAAAAGTGTTTTGTGTAGAGGGGGAACGATAAGGCAACCGAAAGTTCCCTGCTTAAAGAACAGTAAAACCCTCTGTATCTTATGCCCCACTTTATCAATACTTGTTCCAGTAAATCGCTAGCTAATAATTTTTGCATGAATATGCACCTAAATAGACGGACCAACAGTTTAGCGAATGGGATTCGAAGAATTATCGACATTGACTAGTATTGATCACTGTTACAAAAAGTAAAATAAAATTGGCCGTAGAGAAGAATTGAACGCCGTTCATATGACAACTCACGCTATCATCGGCTTCACCGGCGCCTCATGTCTTGCGACATCTGCCATTAAGTTACGTCCTAGCATATAAGCATATAGGAAATTTCTTAACTTAACAAAACAGAAAAAAAAGGAGGGGGGAAGGCTTTCCTTTTTTTTTCTTTTAAGGAAAGATAAGGGGAAAGCAGAGTGATAAGATCAACGTCAAAGGCGATGAACATTATTTAATAGGTAGAAAAAAAAAAAAAAAAAAATCTAAATCCAAAGCGAAAACAAGGAGAAAGGACAATTGTGCGAACAAGGTAATGGATGCGAAACTACTCGGCAAGCTTCCGTCAAAAACAACAAAAAAGTCATCTGACGAGAAGCGTTACGAACATTTTTGTTAGAGAGATAGTGTGACAGATAAAACTGATAACCAGAAGGCGATTTCGGTTTGCCTGACGTGGGGGCTTTCCAGTGTTTAATGGCATTTTTCAGTAGTACGTCGCACGCTCGTCGCAAGTTCTTGTTTCGCTAGTCTCGGCTGGAATCAAACCGAAAATGTCGTCGACTGATGCCGTAAATGTCGACGGCATCCAATTCGATCGTAATGCTTTGCTTGGTACAGGTGTCTACGGTGAAGTGTATCGTGGTACGTATAAAAATCAAAGTATAGCAGTCAAACGAATTCTGAAGACAAGAGTTCAACAACATGCGAACAAGTTGAAAATTCTGCAGGAGTTAAACCATACCAATTTTGTAAAACTTCTTCACTTCGCGAACGATGGCGATTTCAAGTAAGACTATTACGTAATAACTTTCATTTAAAAAGAGAATATCCATACGAATATTGGCGTTTCAGTTACTTTGCTTTGGAATTGTGCGACGCATCGTTGAATCAGGTGTTTCTGAATCAAGACGATCCTCGGAAATACAAAGGACCTGCATTACCAAAGCCTATCGATGTTTTCTTGCAATTAGCTTGGGGCCTCCAATATATTCACGCACTGAAAGTAATCCACGGAAACATTAAACCTGAAAATATTCTCATTTCTGTGAAACCTACTGACCGTGACGAAGAGGTAAGGATCAAGTGGGCTGATTTTGGATTGTCACGAGAAGTGGGTGAACGAGGAACAATGACAATGAGAGGAATCAAAGGGACTCTACTTTGGTTTTCTCCCGAAGTGATGGAAATTATGGGCAGAAATTTGCGCATTGAGGAAAGTGAAGGCTCAATCAAAAGCGATGTTTATGCAGAGGGCCTCGTGTTCGGTTACATTCTCTTGAAAGGAAGACATATCTACGGCGAAGATGATTTCGCTATTGCGGCGAACATAATGCAGAACAATCCAGTTAACATGAGTGGTAAGTTATTTCTTGAAGTAGATCATATAACTCAATCACGATCATTAAATGTTTCAAAATTTTTACAAGCAGAGATTCACCAGAAGCATTTCGCACGTAACTTAATAGAACGAATGCTGACCAAGTCACCTGATACAAGAATTACATCTAATGAAGTTGTTAATCAACTTCAATCCATCAAAATCAAGGTAATAAAGTCGCACAAGTTTAAGACCTTCTCCATCAATGCGTTTTCTAATAAATGTTTTTCATTCAGCTTATGAAAGAAGAAGAAAACCTGTTTCGACTATGTACAGAAGAGTGTCCAACAACAGATTTTAGGAATAACATCGAATCTTTAATGCAACTCGGCTTCGACATAAATGTAAAGAATAACATGGGATGGAATGCGCTTCATGTTTCATGTTCTGAAAATTCAAGTCCATACTTACTCGATGCGATTAAACTCTTGATCGAATTCGGCATCGACAAAAACGCAAAAACCGACGATGGATTCAATGCGCTCCATTTTTTGTGTTTAAACAATTCCAGCACACACTTAATCGATGCGATTCAACTCTTAATCGAACTGGGCATCGAGAAAAACGCAAAAACCGACGGAGGATTCAATGCGCTCCATCTTTTGTGTTTAAACAATTCAAGCCCACACTTAACCGATGCGATTCAACTGTTAATCGAACTGGGCATCGACAAGGACGCAAAGGACGATATGGGATCCAATGCGCTCCATCTTTTGTGTAAAAACAATTCAAGCCCACACTTAATAAACGCAATTCAACTGTTGATTGGACTTGGCATCGACAAGGACGCAAGGGATAACAATGGACGCAATGCGCTCCATTTTTTGAGTTTAAACAATTCCAACACACACATAACCGATGCGATTAAATTATTGATTGAACTCGGGATCGACAAAAACGCAAAAACTGACGGTGGATTCAATGCGATCCATCTTTTGTGTTTAAACAATTCAAGCCCCCACTTAACTGATGCGGTTCAACTCTTGATTCAACTCGGTATCGACAAGGACGCAAGGGATAACGATGGATGGAATGCGCTACATCTTTTGTGTTATAATAATTCAAGCCCACACTTAGCCGATGCGATTAAACTCTTGATTGAAATCGGCATCGACAAAAACGCAAAAACCGACGACGGACTCAATGCGCTCCATTTTTTGTGTTTAAACAATTCCAGCACACACTTAATCGATGCGATTCAACTCTTAATCGAACTGGGCATCGAGAAAAACGCAAAAACCAACAATGGTTCCAATGCGCTCCATCTTTTGTGTAAAAACAATTCAAGCCCACACTTAATTGATGCCATTCAAATCTTAATCGAACTGGGCATCGAGAAAAACGCAAAAACCGACGATGGATGGAATGCGCTCCAACTTTTGTGTTTAAAAAATTCAAGCCCACACTTAACCGATGCGATTAAACTCTTGATTGAACTCGGCATCGACAAAAACGCAAAAACCATCGATGGTTCCAATGCGCTTTATGCTTTGTGTTTTAATAATTCAAACCCACACTTAATAAGCGCAATTCAATTGTTGATCGAGCTAGGCATCGACAAGGACGCAAGGGATAACCAAGGATGTAATGCGCTTCATGTTTTGTGTTCTTACAATTCAAGCAAACATTTAATCGATGCGATTCAACTGTTAATCGAACTGGGCATCGACAAGGACGCAAAGGACGATATGGGATTAAACGCGCTCCATTTTTTGTGTTTAAAAAATTCAAGCCCACACTTAACCGATGCGATTAAACTCTTGATTGAACTCGGCATTGACAAAAACGCAAAAACAAATGCTGGATCCAACGTGCTTCTCGTTTTGTGTTGTAATAATTCAAGCCCACACTTAATAAGCGCAATTCAACTGTTAATTGGACTTGGCATCGACAAGGACGCAAGGGATAACAATGGATGGAATGCGCTCCATCTTTTGTGTTCTAGGATTTCAAGCCCACACTTAATAAACGCAATTCAACTGCTGGTCGAAGTGGGCGTCGACAAGGACGCAAAAACAAATGCTGGATCCAACGTGTTTCATGTTTTGTGTTGTAATAATTCAAGCCCACACTTAATAAGCGCAATCCAACTGTTGATTAAACTTGGCATCGACAAGGACGCAAGGGATAACAATGGATGTAATGCGCTTCACGTTTTGTGTTCGAACAATTCAATCCCAGACTTAAAAAACGCAATTCAACTGTTGATCAAACTGGGCATCGACAAGGGCGCAAGGGATAACAATGGATGGAATGCGCTCCATGTTTTGTGTTCTAACAATTCAAGTCCTCAATTAACCGATGGGATTAAACTCTTGGGTGCACGCGGCATGGACACGGCCGCAGAAACAAATGATGGATTCAACGCGCTTCATCTTTTGTGTTATAATAATTCAAGCCCACACTTAATAAACGCAATTCAACTGTTGATTGGGCTTCGCATCGACAAGGACGCAAGGGATTACGACGGACGCAATGCGCTCCATTTTTTGTGTAATAATAATTCAAGCCCACACTTAACTGATGCGATTAAACTCTTGATTAAACGCGGCATCGACAAAAACGCAAAAACCGACGATGGATTCAATGCGCTTCATACTTTGTGTTTTAATAATTCAAACCCACACGTAACAAGCGCAATTCAATTGTTGATCGAGCTGGGTATCGACAAGGACGCAAAAACAAATGCTGGATCCAACGTGCTTCATGTTTTGTGCCGCAATAATTCAAGCCCACACTTAATAAGCGCAATCCAACTGTTGATTGGAATTGGCATCGACAAGGACGCACGGGATAACAATGGATGCAATGCGCTCCATCTTTTGTGTTATAATAATTCAAGCCCACACTTAGTCGATGCGATTAAACACTTGATTGAACTCGGTATCGACACAAACGTAAAAACCGATGATGGATTCAATGCGCTCCATATTTTGTGTAAAAACAATTTCAGTCAACAATTAACCGATGCCATTCAAATTTTGATCGAACTCGGCATCGACAAGGACGCAAAGGATAACACGGGGTCGAATGCGCTTCATTTTTTGTGTTCACACAATTTAAGCGCACACTTAACCGATGCGATTAAACTCTTGATCGAGCTCGGTATCGATAAAAACGAAAAGGATAACAAAGGATGGAATGCTCTACATCTTTTATGTTCTAACAACTCAATTCCTCACTTAACCGATGCGATTAAACTCTTGATCGAGCTCGGTATCGATAAAAACGAAAAGGATAACAAGGGATGGAATGCTCTACATCTTCTATGTTCTAACAACTCAATTCCTCACTTAACCGATGCGATTAAACTCTTGATCGAACTCGATATCGACAAAGACGCAAAAACCGACGCTGGATGCAATGCGCTTCATCTTTTGTGTTTAAACAATTCAAGCCCACACTTGATCGATGCGGTGCTACTCTTGATTGAACTCGGCATCGATAAGAACGCAAAGAATACCAATGGATGGAATGCGCTTCATGTTTTGTGTTATAATAATTCAAGCCCACACTTAATAAACGCAATTCAACTCTTGATCGCACTGGGCATTGAAAAGGACGCAATTGATAACAATGGATGGAATGCGCTCCATATTCTGTGTTTTAGCAATTCAAGTCCTCATTTAACCGATGCCATTCAACTCTTGATTGAACTCGGCATCGACAAAAACGCAAAAACCTACGATGGATGCAATGCGCTTGATATTCTGTATTATAAGAGTTCAAGTCCTCAATCAACAGATGCCATTAAACTCCTGACCGAACTCGGCGTCCACGTCAACGCAAAAGACACGTATAGGAACAAATCGTCCGTTTACTTTTGGAATACAACAGATGAAATCCCATCCCATGAATATAGGGTTGGACAAAACGAAAAAAGCGACACACCTAAATTTCCATATGAATTGTTTTCAAATTTTGTTGCTAAACTAAAATATAGAACGTATGAAGATGAAAACATATTTCATTTTACACATCCTGGGGAAAAAATGAGTCAATCCATTTGTTCGATTCAGTTCGTTGACGAAGAAGGACGTCAGGTGCGTCCTAATACGTTTTTCCCTCTTCTACAGGGAGAAAGCGAAATATCCATTCAATATTATAACGAAGCGAACATAAGGGCAAAGAATAAACGTAATGCACTCCATGATTTGTGTCGACGCAATTCAAGCTCAAATTTAATCAATGAAATAAAACGCTTGATCGACAGCGGGTACAAGGTAAATGGCAAGGACAAAGACGGAGGGAACGCGCTTCATTACTTGTGTCGATACAATTCCAGTTCAGACTTGAGGAGAGTAATTCAAATTTTAATCGACAACGGAATCAACGTGGAAGAAAAGACCAACGATGGATGGAATGCGCTCCATTTCTCGTGTCAAAACAATTCAAACTTAAACTTGCTTGAAATGTTTTCAATTTTAATTGAAAACGGGGTGGATATCAACGACAAAACCAACCGTGGTGAAAGTGCAATCGACATCTTAGCCAAGAATGAGATTGATGAAAATCTGAAATTAAACAGCCTCAGCTTGCTAATTCGATATGGGATTCAAGTGCATCTGGACAATAAAGTCAGTCCAAATGTGAATCAACACTTTTTCAAAGAAAACGATAATTACGGTAAAGAGTTTCTAAATCTACTGGCAACGGAAAAAATCCGTTTGGGATGGCATAAGGAATGTCCAAATTGCCACGAAATACTGTAAGTAGCTGCCGTAACCATTTGACAAAATTAAAAGTATGTATGATTTACTTTTTTCATTAGGTCAATTACAAAAAAATACCAAGTGGGATTGCAGCACCACCACAGGTTTGGCAGCTGTTACAGATTATTTCACTTACTCATGAAACATTTAGAAACATGGGCAAAATCAAACCAAAAATCCGGGGAATCAGAGCTGGATATGAGCAATCCAGCAGAGTGGCTGCGCAAAAAAGCAGAACAATATCATCAAAATGAAACCAAAAAAAGGTACGAAGAAGACTTGGAAGTAATGGCCGAAGTCAGTGAGCAAGTCAAAGACGGGAACAACTCGGGTGATTTTAATTGTGACAAATACGAACGCTATTTGAGATCCATGTACTCGATTGCGGAGATGATCCAATTCAAGAAGACAATGGGACAAATCAAATGGTTTTATCTTTTACCTTTTGATTTTCCCATTGATTATGGAAATGAGAAAGATTCAGAAATCAAACGAGCGAAAATTGAATGGGACACGACGCTTTACAGCTGGGCACACAAAGAAACTGACAAATATTACGGCATGTTTATGAAAGAAGATGCCAACGACGGATTTTTCCTGCCGGACGAGTTCAAACACAAGTGTCATGGTGAGCTTTAATGATACAAATCTTGCATATATTAGAGAATGATGAAGAATTCATGTTTCTTTTGCTCACAACGAAATAAAACCAAAATCAAGATGGGCAAATGACGTAGGATAACTAAACCAACAGAAGGAAGGAAAAAGATTTCAGATGGAACGCCTCCAGTTTTGTAACTCGAAACGGGATTTTAGTGCATCGCAAATACGATGTGACGCAACAGATGTGACGATTTTTTAAAACAATAGCATGATGTTGTGTAGAATTTGTAGCAGTAGATAAATAAATAAAATAGAAATTATTTGAAAATATGCCCGGTTGATGTGTTGTGTGTATGCTACGCATCGTGTTTACGGAAGCATTTCTGTTGACTAACGGCACATAACGTTTTGAAAGGGTAAAGTGGATAACAAGATTCTACTAGAAACGATGTTTTCAAACGGATCTAATGTTCCCATTTCATATGCTATAGAAGTGGATGTCACTTGTCAAGTTGGCCAAATTGCCAGCGCAACTTTGTAATGAAACGACGAGATGAACAGCTTGCGCCATCACAAAAAAAGGTTTAAAAAAGATAAGAAATAAGCCTGAAAATAAAGCAAAACATTCAGCAACATCGTGCTCAATAAATCATAATAAAAAAAAACAAGTAAAGATAAATAAGAATAAAAGAATTATATCTGTTAACCGACAGATAATTGGCCTTAAAATGTTGCAACGGATTCTCTAGATGTCGGGGAACTGTTCAACCAAGTGTAAAAAATTTCTGTTTCTTTAAATTAGCAAAGAATTTTCAAATGTTAAATTTTTCCTTCTGTGAAAACCCCAACGCAAGTGGTAGTAATTAGCAGATCGCTTCGACGCAACTGATCTCGTAATAAAAAGGAATCGTAAAAAAAGGAATAAGTAAACGAAAAACAAAAAGTTGGTACCTATTCCTACAACAATCTGTTTTCCTAATCCAATCCCTAGCTATCCGTCAATATAGAAGAGGAGACAATGAATTTTGAATAGATGACTTCATGTGGAAAATCAACAAAAGTCAATACTCTATTCTGCTATCTCAACGTGATAGGAGAAAAATTCAGAAAAACAAAACAAAAGGAATTTGAAAATTCCATTAGAAAAAAGTAAATCAAAATCTGGCGATGCGAAAGAGCACAGCCAAAAATTTCAGATGACACCGTGACCAGTGCACCTAATCTTCAAAAAAAAAAATTGCACATCTGTTCAAGTTGGTATTCTTGCAAAAACGCAAGAGCAAAACAAGCCTGGCCTGAAACATGTTCATGGCAGTAGACATGCACCAAAGGTCACATGCTAAGTGCACGCTTTACATTTTGTGCGTGAAAAAAAAAACGCGAGAGTAGTATTACATAGGGGGTGAGTTTCCTACCTTAAGATGATCGTAGCTCTGCTCCGCGGATAGGGATGCTGTTGTCAATGAAACATATCCTTCCAATCCAATCCTGGCAAGAATTCGACAATGCAAAAGGTGACCTCTCCCAACACCCATTCAATTCAGCAAGTGTCAGTCGATGTCCCCATCTGTTCTAGGATGCACCAACCAAGCAACTAGAAAGAAGCAGAATCTTGATTAATTATAGAATAGACCATAGCTTTGGGATTGACTTATTGCCTATGTTACACCGTTACTATGTTTAACTACATAGAACCAGAATCAAGAAACACACAGTAGAGAGATGAATAACACCATAAAACACCATAACGAACATGTGAAAATACCTGGTAATGCTTTGATGAGATTGTCCGAGTTGGTTTGTTTCCATTTCACAAAAGTTCACGGCAAAGGAACAAATGAAACAAAGTTGGATTTTCTTTCATATTGCTTCTGGCTAAGATATCTGTAATTGACAAGTGTCTCCATTAGATTTCGAATTCTTGTACGACAAAGTTCATAAATAGTCTGACAGACAATTGCTTAATTTAAAATTGCACATCTACTAAATAAAAATATGCTCACTTACACACACAGACGCATCTAGGTGCCATTTCACTAACAGCCCATTGGGGCATGAAGCTCAGCAACTGTGGAATTTTCGGAACATCTATTTACCATTTCATTTATCAATTTTTTTGTAAAAATGTAGTCTAATCATCAAACTTGTTCAGTATAGGTTGCCCTGCCTTTTGAAGAAGTGCTTCAGTTCAACATTTTTTCTTCAGTAGGCGCCTTAACGTTAATGCCACATCTGGCCACATGGAGTAGTTTGGCGCTGTGACAAGTAACAGCATCTAGTGGTCACATTTGAATCGCAGTGTAAAATATAAAGTCACGTGACCTAAACAAGTTGGATGGCCGCCTATGGTGCCAGATTGTTTTTGTTTTTGTTTTTGCTTTGTTTTGTTTTTTACAATGCTCGGAGAACTTGTATCAATTAGCGGCTTTAACTAGAACCAAAGAAAATGATGTGCCAAACCAAAGAAAATGGACTGTTGAACTATCGGAATGTCGGTCCTTCTTCTTTTTCCTGTGTCTAAGTGTATTCTAAATTCATCAGAAATTCGTAGCATAACTAGATAAACGGTGAGTATTAGTCCTTTTGTCTCGCTTAACTCCAACTCTTAAATTTTAACGCAAACCAGGATTCTCCAATTTGTCATGAAACGAGTACTGGGTTCTTGATATTTTATTTATCAGATGCTGAAAAAACGGCGTATCACTACTCGATACCCCAATAGCATAATTACACCAATGAAGAATACAACTAGTACAGTATGTCCAAATTGCTTAAAAGAAATGCAGCTGCTTTTAAAGAAAAGAAGAAAAGAACGAATGACACTTCTTCGTTCGTAACTATTATACCCGACATCGGTGGTGCGTAGCTAATACAATTCCTGGTGGGTGTTAATGTTCTCGATTTCACTTCCACATTTACTAATGAAGGCGTTTACACGACCGTCCAAAGCGTTAGGGCTATCGATGTCAACCAACCAACTAAAAAAAAAGTTAATATACGTGGATTTGGAATAAAAACAACAGTAACTTAAAAAATATATTTATATAGATAATAATAAAAATAAATCTTGTGCTACTCACCTTGAAGCATTTTTCATTGCCTCCAAGAAGTTTCTAAAATCATCAATTTTCCAGGAACGGACCTCGTGAGTCAATTTGTTTCTCAGCTTCCTTAATTGTCTGACATTGTCAGCAAAGTTCGAAACTAGCGGGTCTCTCGCTCCATCCACATAAAATGGATTTTTTAAAGCGTATTTCAAAACTTCCAGTGAACCATTATCTTGAAGAGGTGATTCTTTTCCCCACTCCGACATATACAAGGGTTCTTCAGGTAAATGCAGGAACCATTCGAGCAGGATGTCTGCAAATTCGTCTAGGCAAATTTGTCCTTGAATACGTCTCCTAGTTACGTTGGAATCCCAATACCCGCCCTTGATCAAAACAAATATGGGATTTGCAAAACCAAGGCTGTTGTAGTTGGGTTGGTTCACCTGGGCCATGCTAAAATAAAAAGTCAATAGCTTTTCTTTACGAATAGAACTCTATGAGATACTTTATCGAAGGAGAACGGAGTTGCACTGTCGCTCACTTCAGTCCGGGATCTAGTTGGGACTTCAAGAGTGTTACTAGCAGATTTACATTTGAAGACACCTTTTAAAATGATCGTCGTTTGGCAGTGGGGAAAAACCAGAATCTTAAACCCAGAAATTATCTCGATATCTCTCTGGTGGTTTTTTATCAGGTGCTTCGCCGATAAAATTTTGATACTATGTTTTTACCATGTTTGTACATTATTACCCCAGTTATGAAAGCTGTTTTCTACGATAAAGTATTTCAATGGTTTCTAGATCAACAAACAAAAAAACACAAAAAAAATTCTTCATCAAAACTGTCCAAACGTAAGTCTCCAAATGAGCAAACGAGAATCAAAAATAACCGAAAATGGCAACAACAGCAAAAAAAAAAAAATCATCTGACTGGCAGCGTTACGAATAATTTTATGCTCCACAGATAGTGTGCATTCAATAACCTCGATCGTAAAGATGTTTTATGGAAAGGCAAATATAGTGAAGTGTTTCAAGGTACTTATAAAGGTCGAAGTATAGCAGTCAAACGAATTCCGAAGAGTGGAGTTGAAAAACAAAACGAGTTAAGAATTTTGCAGGAGTTAAACCATCCCAATATAGCTAAATTTCTCCATTCCACAAGCGATGGCGTCTTCAAGTAAGATTCTTACGTGATAATTTTTATTCAAAAAGAGAACATCCATATGATTATTAGCGTTTCAGTTACTATGCTTTGGAATTTTGCGGCGCATCGTTGGATCAAGTGTTCCTGAATCAAGACGATCCTCGAAAATATAAAGGACCTGCATTAAAGCCTATCAATGTTTTCTTGCAGTTAGCTTCCGGCCTCAAACATATTCACTCAAAGAAGCTAATCCACGGAAACATTAATCCGAAAAACATCCTGATTTCTGTGAAACCTACTGACCATGACGAAGAGGTAACGATCAAGTGGGCTGATTTTGGATTGTCTGAAGCTGTGGACGAACAGGAAACATTCACATTGAGTGGCATCCAAGAAACTCGACTTTGGTTCGCCCCCGAACTGTTACAAATTTCAGACGAAAAACTACGCATACAGGAAACAAAAGGCTCTATCGAAAGCGACGTCTTCGCAGAAGGCCTCGTCTTCGGTTTTATTCTCTTAAAAGGAAGACATCTCTATGGTGAGGATCATCATGCAATCGAGCAAAACCTCAAGGATAACAATCCAGTTAATATGGGTCGTAAGTTTCCTATTCAAACACATCACATAACATGAGCATGCTAATTAAATGTTTGAATTATTTTATTACAGAAATTCACAAATTGCATTGGGCACGTAACTTGATAGAAAAAACGTTGACTAACACACCTACTACTAGAATTACGTCTGAACACGTCTACGCTCAACTCCACACCATAAAAATTGAAGTAATTACGTCGTTTAAATTCTGAAATGGTAGCCAGACTAGTTACTGTGTTTTTTAACGTTCACATTTTTTTTATTAAGCTTCTGAAGGATGAAAAAGAGCTGCTTCAGCTGGCTGAACATAGCAATGCGAATTCGGATTTGAAGAATAAGATGGAATATTTCATTCAACTTGGAGTTGACGTGAACGCAAAGGACGAGATCGGAAGGAATATGCTCCACTATTTGTGTGAAAACAATTCAAGCCCACACTTAATCGATATAATTCAACTTTTCGTCAAATTCGGCATCGACGTGAACGCGAAGGACAAGACCGAAATGAATGTGCTCCATTATTTGTGTTTAAACAATTCAAGCCCACAATTAATCGAAGCAATTAAACTCTTATTCCAACACGGCATCGACGTGAACGCAAAAGACCACAACGAAGGGAATGCGTTCCACTATTTGTGTTCTAACAATTCAAGCCCACACTTAATCGATGTAATTCAACTTTTCGTCAAATTCGGCATCGACGTGAACGCAAAGAGCAAGTACGGAAACAATGCGCTCCACTATTTGTGTTCTAACAATTCAAGCCCACACTTAATCGATGTAATTCAACTTTTCGTCAAATTCGGCATCGATGTGAACGCGAAGGACAAGACCGAAATGAATGTGCTCCATTATTTGTGTTTGAATAATTCAAGCCCACAATTAATCGAAGCAATTAAACTCTTATTCCAACACGGCATCGACGTGAACGCAAAAGACCACAACGAAGGGAATGCGCTCCACTATTTGTGTTCTAACAATTCAAGCCCACACTTAATCGATGTAATTCAACTTTTCGTCAAATTCGGCATCGACGTGAACGCAAAGAGCAAGAACGGAAACAATGCGCTCCACTATTTGTGTTCTAACAATTCAAGCCCACACTTAATCGAAGCAATTAAACTCTTATTCCAACACGGCATCGACGTGAACGCAAAAGACGACAACGAAAAGAATGCGCTCCACTATTTGTGTTCTAACAATTCAAGCCCAAACATAATCGGCGCAATCCAACTCTTGGTCGAACGCGGCATCGACGTGAACGCAAAATGCGACAAAGAAAAGAATGCGCTCCATTATTTGTGTGAAAAAAATTCAAGATCAAACTTAATCGATGCAATTAAAATCTTGATCGAACTCGGCATTGACGTGACCGCAGAGGACGCATATGGAATGACAGCGCTAACTTCTGTTTTGACGATGGACTGCACAGGTTCTCAAATAGGAAAGTAATGAAAACACGATATGAATACGACGGGTTTCGACCAAATATGGTACGTGACGAAACTGATATCCTAGAGATACTAGGCCTATCTAGTACTGATTTCTCTAAACTAAAATATCGAAAAGATGAAGCTAAAAAGGTAACATACTTCATTATACACAGCAGAAAAAAAAATTTATCAATCAATTTGATCAATTCAGTTCCGTAACAAGGTGGGAAAACTTCAGTTTCTACAAGGAAAAAGCGAAGTATCCATTCAAGAAGATGACGATACGAACATAAAAGAAAAGGGTAAAAGTAATTCACTCCATGGTTTGTGCCGTAGCAATTCAAGCTCAAATTTTATCAACGAAATAAAACGCTTGATCGACCTCGGGTACAACGTGAATGATAAGGACAAGGACGGAAAAAGCCCGCTCCATTATTTGTGCCAGTACAATTCAAGCCCACATTTTGTCGATGCAATTCAACTCTTATTCCAACACGGCATTGACGTGAACGCAGAAAGTGACAATGAAAAGAATGCGCTCCATTATTTGTGTCAGTACAATTCAAGCCCACGCTTAATCGATGCCATCCAACTTTTCGTCCAACACGGCATCGACGTGAACGCAAAAGACAATTACGAAAAGAATGCGCTCCACTATTTGTGTGAAAACAATTCAAGCCCACACTTAATCGATGCAATTCAACTCTTGGTACAACTCGGCTTTGACGTGAACGCAAAGAGCAAGTACGGAATGAATGCGCTCCATTATTTGTGCCAGTACAATTCAAGCCCAAAATTAATCGACGCAATCCAACTCTTGGTCGAAATCGGAATCGACGTGAAAGAAAAGGACAAGGACGGAAGGAACTCGCTCCATCATTTGTGTCAGTACAATTCAAGCTGGCATTTAATCGATGCAATGTATCTTTTAGTCAAACTCGGTATCGACGTGAAAGAAAAGGACAAGGACGGATGGAACCCGCTCCATTATTTGTGTCGGTACAATTCCAGTTCAGACTTAAGGGGCGCAATTCAAATCTTAATCCAACATGGAATTAATGTGGAAGAAAAAACCAATGATGGATGGAACGCTCTGCATTTTTCGTGTCAAAACAATTCAAACTCAAACTTACTTGAAATACTTTCAATTTTAATCGAAAAAGGCGTGGACATCAACGAAAAAACCAACCGTGGTGAAAATGCAATCGATATCTTAGTCAAGAACGAGATTGATGAAAATCTAAAATCAAACGTCCTAAAATTTCTAATTCGACATGGGATTCGAGTGCACCTCGACAATACAGTCAGTCCAAATGTGAATCAATACGTTTTCAAAGAAAACGATAATTATGATGGAAGGTTTTTAAACCTACTGACAAAGAAAGAAATCCGTTTGGGATGGCATGAGCAATGTGAAAATTGCAATCAAATACTGTAAGTAGCTGTTGTAACGATATGACAAAAAAAAACAACGTGCGTTACACATGTGTCTAATTCACCCTTTTCATTAGGTCAATTGAGAGAAATCCCCGAGTACGATTGCAGCACCACCACATGTTTGGCAACTGTTACAGAGTATTTCACTTTCTCTTGAAACATTTAGAAACATGGGCGAAATCAAACCAAGAATCAGGGGAATCAGAGATGGATATGCGCAACCCAGCAGAGTGGCTGCGCAAAAAAGCAGAACAATATCATCAAAGTGAAAACGAAATAACATACAAAGAAAACTTGGAAGTAATGGCGGAGGTCAGTGAGCAAGTAAAAAAAGGGAGCAACTCGCGGGATTTTAACTGTGACAACTATGAACGCTATTTGAGATCCATGTACTCGATTGCGGAGATGATCGACTCCAACGAGTCAATGGGACAAATCAAATGGTTTTATCTTTTACCTTTTGATTTTCCCATGGATTACGAAAATGAGAAAGATTCAGAAATCAAACGAGCGAAAATTGAATGGGACAAGACGCTTTTCAGCTGGGCGCACAGCGAAACTGACACATGTTACGGCACGTTTATGAAAGAAGATGCCAACGAGGGATTTTTCCTGCCGAAACAGTTCAAGCACAAGTGTCATGGTGAGCTCTAATGATACTATGTTGATGTCAATCAACATAAGGAATAATTCAAATTCCGACAATAGCGTTCTTTTACGTCAAAAATGCGTTATTGTTTTATCGTAGAACTTGATGGCAAATTACAAGAACATTAAGCGTCAACTCCTTAAGGAAATGTTTGTTGTAATTTATTGTTTCGCCATCCTAACCGACTCATAAAGAGTGCAGCTATTGATCACAACGAAAAAAAAAATGCGAACCAAGATGGGCAAATGACGTATGATAGCTTAGTTAACAGTATGAAGGAAAAAGATTTCAGAAGGAACGCCTCCACCTTTTTAACTGGAAACGGGATTGAAGTGCATCGCAAATATGATGTGACGCAACAGACGGAAACAGAAACCTGGCAATTTTTGGAACAAGGGATTTTGATTTGTTTTTTTTTTTTTAAATAATAGCATAATGTTGTCTTTCTAGTTTCCCCAATATAGTGACGGCTATAAAATACACTTGGAGTGCACTAAGACGCCGGTAACAAAGCATAAAATTTAGCAGTAGAAAAATAAATAAAATATAAATGATGTGAAAATATGGCTGGTTGATGTGATCGTGTATGCTACGTATCTTGTTTACGTAAGCACTTTTGTTGCCCAACGACAGCTAACGTTTTGAAAGGGTAAAGTTGAGAACATTCTACTATATAGAGCAATGGTAGTTTTGTTTTTCAAACGGACCTAAACATTGTAAACTATTTGAGGCGAATATTTCACCTATGAAGTTGACCAATTTGTCTGTGCAACTTTGCATCGAAACAACGATAAGAACAGCTTGCACCATCACGGAAAATGGGAAAAAGATAAGCCAGACAACAAAACAAAGCATTGAGCAGTATCTTGCCCAATAAATAGTAATAAAAAAGAAACAAATAAGATAGAATAAAAGAATCATATCGGTTAGCCGACAGATAATTGGCCTAACAATGTTGAAACTATTTCGCTAGATGTTCTCCACTCGAACAAATTTCAGTTTCTTTCAAATGGCAAAGTATTTTCAAAAGTAAATTGTTGGCTTCTGCGAAAACCCCAAACGCAAATGGTGCTAATTAGCAGATTGCTTTGAAGTAACTGATCTCGAAATAAAAAGGAATCGTAAAAAAAGGGAATACGTAAACGAAAAACAATAGGTTGGTACCAATTCCTTCCAAAATATGTTTTCCCAATCCAATCCCTAGCAACCCGTCAATATGGAAGAGAAAACAATGAATTTTGAATAGCCTTGGATGAGTTCATGCGAAAAATCGAACAAAAGTCAATACTCTATTCAGCTATCTGAACGTACTAGGAGAAAAGTTGACAAAAAAGCGAAAACAACTTGAAATTCCCGTTAGAGAAAATTAAATCAAAATCTGACGATGCGTAAGAGCACAGCCGGTGTTTCAGCTGACACCATGATCAGTGCACCTAACCTCCAAAAAAAGCAAATCTGTTCAAGTTGGTATTCTTGCAAAAACGCAAGAGCAAAACAAGCCTAGCCTGAAACATGTTCATGGCAGTAGACAAACAGAAAAGACCAGACGCTAAGAAGAACTTAGTATAGTCTCGCTGATACGACTTCGATCCATCATGCAATCAACAAAGCCAATCGAAACAGTTTGTGTGTGAAAAAGAATCACAAGTAGTATTAGATAGAGGGTGAGTTGCCTACCTTAAGATTCTCATAGCTCTGCTCCACAGATATTGTTGTGTGTGTGTGCAGGTGTCAATGAAACGTATCCCTCCAATTCAATCCTGAGAAGAATTCAACGAACGAAAGGTGTCCTCTCCTAACACCCATTCAAGTCAGCAAGTGCCAGCTTCATATCCCCATCTGTTCTAGGCTGCACCAACCAAGCAACTAGAAACGAAGCAGAAGCTTGATTTATTACAGAATAGACCATAGCTTTGGTATTGACTTATTGCCTATGTTACACCGTTACTATGTCCAACTACATAGAACCAGAATAAAGAAAAACAGTAGAGAGATGTATAACACCATAAAACACCATAACGAAAATGTGGAAATACCTGGTAATGCTTTGATGGGATTGTCCGAGTTGGTTTGTTTCCATTTCACAAAAGTTCATGACAAAGGAACAATTGAAACAAAGTTGGATTTTCTTTCATATTGCTTCTGGTTATGATATCTGTAATTGACAAGTGTCTCCATTAGATTTCAAAGTCTTGCATGACAAAGTTCATGAAAAGTCTGACAGACAATTGCTTAATTTAAAATTGCACATGTACTAAATAAAAATATGCTCACTTACACACACAGACGCATCTAGGTGCCATTTCAATAACAGCCAATTCGGGCATGAAGCTCAGCAACTGAGTAATTTTCGGAACATCTATATACCATTTCATTTATCATTTTTTTGTTGAAATGTAGTCTAATCATCAACCTTGTTCAGTATAGTTGACCTGCCGTTTGAAGAAGTGCTTCAGTTCAACATGTTTTCTTCAGTAGGCGCCTTAACGTTAATGCCACATCTGGCCACATGGAGTAGTTTGGCGCTGTGACAAGTAACAGCATCTAGTGGTCACATTTGAATCGCAGTGAAAAAAGTTAAGTCACGTGACCTGAACAAGTTGGATGGCCAACATTGGATTATTAATCACGAAAGTAGAGCAACATGTGTGTAAGAATCCCACTCTACGCCATAAAAAAAAAAGCCAAAACGAAACGAGCATATCGCTAAGCACATTGCCTATCTAAACGAACATACGGAATGAAAAAAAACTTTTGATTGACGACATTCAATACTGCACAAACTTTCTTGACATGCATTTGCATAGTTTTGATCCCTTTAGATGCCAAGAATTTAGAACTCCAAGGATTCAGTGATTCAGTTTGCTAGCATGAGATAAATGTTCACTTTTCATCTACCAGATGCCAGCCTGTGCAAACCTTACCACTTAGATGGCTGTTTCTTACGCTGTCCTGCCGATGTATCGTACGTATTATTTGGCCTTTGCGTTTGCAAGTATCTGGTTACCTCTTCGTTTGCTGGTTTCAAGAACAGTTATTGATTAATTTTTGTATTATTGAATATGATATAATTAATTACTCAATACCTGTATAACGTTAACCATACACAATTTTCGTGAACGATCATTATTTTTTAAAACGTTAACACAAACTAAAAATCTTACCTTGAAAGATTGAGCTACCTCCTATGATGCCAGATTGTTTTTATTTCGTTTTTTTTCTTCTCTCTTTTGTTTTTTTCCTTGGCCTAGGTTTTTCACAATACTCGGAGAACTTGTATCAACTTAGCAGCATCTTGTATCAGCCTATGCATTTTCACAACCAGTCAGCCATCTATGAATTAAGTTCCATGCTTCACAAATGGGTAAATTGGTACTAATAATGTCTTAAATGCATACTTAAGGTTCTAAGGTGCGTGTGACTTATTCTTGTAGGTTGCATCGCATATAATTCAGGTGGTCCATGCTATACAGTTAGCGGTTTTATCTCTTCGTATCTGTGGCATCCAGCCATTTGAGATGCAAAGCTGTTGGCTGATGATAAATTTCATTCAGTAGAAAGTACTGGATGATAAAAGTTCATTTGAAGGTGATTTGGCTAAGATTAATAAGTTTGGATACTCTTGTCTTAACTGCCATCCTTCAGGTCGTAAGTTGTACTTAAATTGTTTTTACAAGTTGTCACTTATAAATCTTGTTTTCCATGCTGTATCATTTGTAGTTGTACCTAATGGTATTAGTCGCATTCAGCTGCTGGAGAAGGTGACACTGTTCAGTTCCGATGAAGTTCGTCAAGTAGAAAGTATGGATGATGGAAGTGCATTTTGGAGGCTCAAGCTACACACTTGTAACAACACATCAAAAATACAATTGGAAGGCAAAGGTGAGATAGTAAATCTTTCAGCATGGGGTAAGCAAAAATTATTTGGCTAATTACCATGCAAAAAGAGGAATAGTAAAATTAGCCCAATTGCCTTAGCGTGTTTTATCTAACTATTTGCTTGAATTGATTTTAGGTCATCCAGTGTTCCAGAGAATAATGTATAGAGATGTTCTAGAAATAAATACTGCAGTGTCCAGTGAAGAGTAAAATTGGTGGCAACACATCTACAACAGGTATACTCATTCCAATCAAAGATTTCAGTAGACATGATCTGAAGAAAAGTGATATCTTTATTTTGCTATAACACATTCAGGAAAGGGCCTTGCCTAGATGAAGGAATAAGAAATGAAAAGGGTTGCTTTTGAAAAGCTTGTTCTTCAGTTCAAGGTATTTTGTCATGGTTTTATATCTATATATTTAATTATTTTTTCGTAATGTTTTTTCTTTTGCATGTTCTCCTCAAACCTCTCCAACTCAAACAGGAACTGTTTGAGTGAGTGATGTGATAACACATCAAAAACGTAATTGGGAGGCAAAGGTGAGATAGGAAAACCTTCAGCATAAGGTAAGCACATTTTTTTAATAGAAAGGCAGTGTAAAAAAAAGTGCATTTGAAAGAAAAAGTTGATTTTCTGTTGGCAGTTAAAGTAGCTTGGATGGTCCAGGTTCAGTAGTACTAGGTTGCTCATCGGAAGGAAACAATGATGAAAGGGTATCTTTGATTGATCTAAATACTACACAGATTAATGTGTACTTATTACATGTTTCGCTTGTAGACTAGAGAATGTTGACCAGATATCTATGGGTGGAGATCTACTTGATAGAGCTTATTTTGGTGAAGATTCCTCTGACGTTAGAAAAAACATCAATAACTATTTGAAAATCAGGTACTCAACATAAAATGGTACAAGCTTTATTATAAACCTTTTCACAAAATATTTAGATATGTTTTGTGTCAGAAACTGTTGTAGGAGTTCTACGGGAAAGTCATCAGGTTAGCGAAAATGTCAAAATAAACATGTGGACTAAATAAAGCATCTTACACGTAGTCAAACCTACGTTTTGCAACAAACTGCACGTTTTGCAACAAACTGTTTCTGTTCTAAACTTAAATGTTGATTTACCTGTATAGGATGATGGAGGACTTTGCCATCTCATTGCCTGCTCTGGACCATTCAGATAATAGGGCCAACAGTGTGGAGGCATCCTCAATCTACTCGTTGTGGCCTATTCCAACTCTACTGATGGTTTAGCAAATGGACCTATTGGTAGTGGACCACTTCCTGTAACTCGTAACTGAATTGGTTAAAACGTAAATGTTAATTGTAGCTTAACAGAAATATGTTATATTCCAAGGTCCATTGTTTTACCCCGTAGTATCATGAAGCTGGCTACCCCTCGAAAGACTGCTCAAATCTATTCAGTGAATTGATTGAAGATGGAAAGCTGCGTGAACAATACATTCCGGAAGCTTTGACATACAATGAAAAGGAACTGTTTAGGGCATCATCTGTGGGGAAGGCTTTAACAATGTTGATGAAGTCATTCTCATGGTAAGCCATTCTTCAAAACTGTATTTTATGATTGAAAATATCTTTTGGGTTTGATTTCAATAGGTAGGTACGAATGCCAAGACTATCGTTTATGAAGACCGCAGATTTCGTCGCTGCAATTTTGTGCAATAGCAACTTACAAGTAAGAATTAAACCTGTTGTGAATTGGGCAAAGTGCACTAACTTTAAATGTCTAGTCTACCAGCATCCATGGTGATCGTCTTCAGAGTCAGCGTGAGCAAGCGCTTCGTGACTTCAAGGATGGTATTGGAAATATCCTCGTGGACACTAATGTTGCTGCCCTTGGTTTAGGTAATAGTTTATCGGTTTTTCGTTCGTTTTTTTACGTATTTGATGTTTGTATTGTCTTTTTAGATATTGCCGGCACAAACTATGTCGTAAATTATGACTTGCCAACTGATATAGAAGAGCATGTTCATCGTGTTGGTCGAACAGGCCGCGTCGAAATGTTGGCTAATCAGTAAGCTTCTTTGACGAACTAAAAGATGGTGGATACTTGAATACAGAAAGGAATCATTTTGTTTAAGGAAGCAGTTCAATAAAATATTTATATTATGCTTTTCTGCTGTTCATCCGATTTTTTTTTTTACTGTATTACATACCTACATAGGTATCAAAATTTCTTACTATATATGTAAGGACAGTTATGGAACAACGGTAGCATGCTGTCCTACAGTGCGAAAGGTCTGTGGTTCGAATCCCAGAATGGTTAATATTGCTTGGGGTGGTCGTCCCCAGAAAAATCTGGAACGCTGGCGTGGTCGTCCCAGAAGAAATCTGGGACGCTGTCGATCGTCGAGAAGAAAGAATTTTTCCTTTTTTTGCCATTTTTCGTTATTTCGACAAATAAAAGTGTGCTTTGAAGAAAAAAAACGTGCCTGGCGTGTCCGAGTATTGAACCCTTGACCTTCGGCTTCTAATGCCTACGCTCTACCACTGAGCTATTTCACATATTTAAATACTACTATTTTTTATAGTAACTTTAGGAATGCGGTTTGAACTTATAAAAAAAAAAACAAGCCTCCTTTTCGTTTCCTGACCATCTACTGGCTCAGAACATCGAATCCAAGACCCAGGTCAGGAAAATGAACGCTTACCTTTCTTTGCCTGTACCAATGTTCAGGCAACGGCTAGTCCAAGGCAAAAAAGATACCTATCTGATTTGAAAATTTAATTAAATATCAAAACCCCCGCAAATTCCAACAGGATATTAAACAACACTCACAACTTTTCTGGTAAAACATTTTTTTTTTAAATTTTATCTTTTCTATTCCTCAAAAATAAGCTTATTGGTATTTGCAACAATGCAAATGATCTTCGCATACTATTGTTTTTCGTCACTTAGCATTTGTCAAATTCATTAAAGTTAACGTTACATTTTACCTTAAAGCATTTTCTCTAATGTTATTATTATTCTGCCCATTCTGTAAGAAGAAACCCTTGCAATAAATACCAAAACTCCAACATACCTATTCCAGATTAGATTGTGATTCCGTGTATTACTGCTCCCGAGATCATCAGAAAGCTGACTGGGCAAATCGCAAGACACTGTGTTCCACCGTTCAAGGTTTGTGACATACTGCCAAGTTTTCACGCGTGCTATTTCAAACTGTGTTTTCATTTTTTTAACGTCATACAAGATAGTGAAAAATTTAATTAATTAGATTGAAGAATCAGAAGATGAAGGTCGTTATTTGGTTGCTAAGCGTTCCATTAAGCCGGGGAAATCATCCTACAGGAACCGGCGCTAGTACTTGGACCAAAGCTTCAATCCTCGCCTCTTTGTCTCGGTTGTTCATGGCGCTAGGACTAGGAGTGGAAAGCCAAACGCAATAGCAGAAGAAATTGGTTTTCTTGGCCATGCCGCCATGCTTGCTATTAACTTGTGCCATGCCGTCAACTCTTATTAATTAAGAAGTGTAGTTGATCACTTTGACATTAAACTGAACATTTAGCAGCATACAGTTTATTGCATAGGCAATAATCAGAAGATCTACGCATGTATCAAAGGATTCGATAATGCTTGCTACAAAAACACAAGTGAACACCCAAAAAGAGGTATGATTATTATAGTTTCGTTGGTGAATGGCGAATTTTTCAAATGAAAATTACTGGCTTCAGTAATAACATCAAATATTTTTCCAATCAAGTTCCTATTTTTTAATATTTTGGAAATTATTCCTACCAATAATGAATCCCTGGCTAATGGCCCACAAAGGCATTCGTAGCAAAACCATTAGAGGACGATGAGCATGATTTCATAGTTATGATTAGTTCATAATGCCACAGAGAGGTTAAATATACATAGGTAAATTGCATAGATATGGTTCTTATCATTTTCGTGTTAAAGACAATAGAAATCTGAATATTTTTGTGAAAAATACCGAATGGGAATTTGTCAAGCCATGCTTGAGAAATTTCCGCAAGGAATAAGACTAATGGTATGACTTTTTATCCTTTGCAGTAGGATTCCCTCTTCAATGGTGCAAACAAATGAAAATATTTGTGACATGGGACGTTTGGTGCAAGACACCTATTGGAGTGCTGATCTTAAGCAGCATTACTCTCTCGGTTATAGCTTTGGTTTTCCTTTTCGAAAATTTCGAAAATGCCATTTTGTGTAATGAGGCCAAGTGACTTTTTTGACAGGTAAGCATTAGGCAGTCGGTTTGGTTTGAATTCATTTTATTTTCTAATGGTTATACGATACATGTGTGACATAGAACAATCCAGCTATTCCGTTGACATACTTTTTGCTTAACCATCATGATGCATTTTCTTTGTTTTTTTGTTTGTTTTTAACTTCAAGGTCTAACAATTTTTAATTGAATCAGTCTGTCTATGAAGAGGTCGCCAAATTTGAAAAAATCCAAATTGTCATTATTGTGGAATCCTTGACTGGCCTGACAGTAAGTTTCTGCCACTTTCTCTACATCTTTATAGTAAATTGATGGATATTCGTTCTCCAAAGATAGGCGATAAGGGCGGTCGACGTGTTTGTGTGAACTGTGAGGCATCGGACTATGATCCAACTGGGGGTAAGGCGACGGTAACTTGTCGTAGATTTCTCCGGTTTCGTATGTACTAGGATATACGGATGCAGGAGGGTCGTAAGTTGGAAGTCTTTGGAGGAGTGAAGGGCGTTTGTGGATGAACGGGAAAATGGTTGGCCGCTTGTTGGTTGTAATCCGACGTTGGTTTGTATTTTATTTTCAATGGTTCATACTCACCGTTTAGTTGCTGATAATTGTAAAATCCATCACGTTCCTTTAACAGATTCCTTGGCTCATTTGCTTTTCCTGGTGCGAGTCTTTGGACTGCCGTACTGCTTTTCGCTTTTATTTGATGGTTATCAAGTCCAACAACTGCCGTGGCCAAAAGAACGAGAAGGATTGAATCGACACACTGCGTAATACGTTAGTATACAAATATTTATTCATTGTTTTCTAAAGTTTCTTAGAGCTTTTGCTTTATACTATTTATTCCGAAGACTTCGCGTTTCATGCGGTCCAAATACGTCGATTGTCTACCCCGTTCCAGTACGTGCACGTCGGAGCTGTGTTCGAGTGCAACTTTGATTAATCAGCAGCAGACTGACAGGATTTATATTCGGTCTAGGTAGTTGCCTCGTTTTCAAAAGTCATTGCCCCATATAGAACGTTTTCTCTGGGACGTGTTTCTTACGATCTCGCGGTGGATCAGCCTTGGTTTTCCTTGCTCCGTAAGGCTTCTTGAGTGGTTTCATCTTTGATTATCATTTCTATTTATTAAATTTTTTTTAATGCTTTGCTGCAAGAATCAGGCTTCCGTTCATGATGGCTACCCTGGTTAGTCCTGCCAAAAGAAAAGGAAATGAAGGTTGAAAATTCAACAGAAACAGAAAACCATATGCAGAACATGTTAATTCGAAAGAATTAACAAAAAGTAAGCAACTGGAAGCAATTTTCTGTATACAAGTCCTGGATTTCCCTTGCGTACTGAAAGCAAAGGGGAAAGGAGATTCACCTGAAACGTAATCCAAGTTCTTTTTCCGGGCAACCGGAACTGTTAATTTAAATGTGGAAGCTTTATTGTCATCATTCCATGAGCCAAGGTATCTCGTTTTTGACATTCCACTTTAATTACAATTAAACTTTTTTCAAAATTGTGATCTAGTTTTAAATGTGCTTTGCTATCAATTCCAGTGTCTCAAGTAAGATGTTTAAGGTAAAGTTTGCCTCGTATGATTCGTCCATGTCCATACTAACCCGAAACCCTGAAGCTTAACTAGGAAACGAGATCAAATGAAAGGAAGTATTTATCTTCTTTTAAAACAACGGTCTACCCAGCTGCGAGCAACCGCATGTTTTCTACAATCATAGCGATGTTATTATCAGAAAGAGACAAAGCCCAACACCCAGTAAAGGCGCATAAAAAAAGCCTGCAAAACTTGGATGTCATGCAGGTAAGAAACAGGTATTTAACACGTACCGCTCTTTGATTTGAACCGTATTTAAGTTCTGCGAAGCTCTTGATTAGTTCATTTTTCTTTTTTAATTTGAACTTTCAAGGTGATTAGACGAAGATAGCGCTCGCACATGTAGATCCAAAGCATTCTAACATCCAGGCATTTAGCTTACGCAGTTTGTCATCTGTAATCCATTTAGTAGTAAATTTAACCCGTTAAGTATGTATTCCGCACAACTAAAAGACAATTTTTCTTTTCCCGAACAGTTTTTATCAACACTCTTCGAGTGGGCGGGCTTCTATCATCTCGTGACCGAAGATCTGACACACAGCAGGAAGATTTGGAAACATTGTACTTTGTAATTACATTTTGGTTAAAAACAAGAAAACTAGATGGCGCTAGTGCATCTTTGTATTTCGTTTGCGTTGATGTGTAACCTGGTGTGACAAGTGAAATCTGTGTTGGAAAGTTATTGTTAAAAATGTTATATTATAATGAAGAGTTATATTAAAGTGGCTACTATTAAGTGCTTTCACCACTGTGTAAGTTTTGGAAGTGAAGCAAATCAAATGGATAATGGTTTGTGTAACGATTAAAACTTGTCATCAGCTTTGCAAGATGCCAAATACAAACAATCATAGATTGCACTGTTAGCAACCTGTGACCTTAGCATTCCATCTTGCTGTTCTGTTGCACTTTGAAAGGTATATGACTCATAATTTGCCATTTGTATACAAATTGGCATGTTTCTGCCTTTAAGATCTAGATCGGGAAAACTCACAACGCAGGAGATACCAACTTTGAAGGAAGGTCACCAACAATGTGAATTCTTTGGATGGAACATCACTATCTCCTTCTACTACTCTTTACCCAGTCACCATCAAAGTCAGTTTTAATTGGATGCAAACAAGTGCAGCAAACTCCTATGTTTTCGGTGAACTATAAACTATCATGAGCCAACAAACATAGACGGGGATCTCAAAACCATTTCCTTTTGGTATTTAAAGCTTTTTGCTTGTCTAGTCTTATTTTTACTCAAATTTAATATCCCATCATAGGACTGCCAAGTCTTCATCTTTTTCAGCAAAATATCTGGCCCTACAATTTTGTCAGTCTTCAGACAACAAACGTAAATAAAATTCTTTCTATTACATCAGTAATATTATTCCACATGTAGTGACACATTTTCTTCTAATTTATCATTTAGAATCATGCCATCTTCATTTTTGTGGCCCACGCAAAATTTAAAATCAACATTGTAAGTTTTGCTGCTTCTTCGCTTCATCATCCGTCTTCACCCCGTCGTTGCATCGTCCGTCACCCCATTTACGCCTTGCCCGTCGCCCCGTCATCACTTCGCCCGTCGACCCGCCATCGCCTCGCCCGTCGCCCCGTCATCACTTCGCCCGTCGCCCCGCCATCGCCTCGCCCGTCGCCCCGTCATCGCCTCGCCCGTCGCCCCGTCATCGCCTCGCCCATCGCCGTGTCATCGCCTCGTGGTCGCCTCGTGGTATCGTTTTGTTTTTGTTTTGTATTATGTATGTTAACTAACCCATTGGCTGCCACCCACCCTTTTTGATCCCCTTTTTTTTTTAGCGTGACAGGGACGGGCCGCGCTGTTCTGCTCCATGGTCTATTTGCCATGGGGTGGAGCAGCGCCACTGCCCAAGATTGGCCGAATGGCCCACAGGCAACGCACCGTTAGGGAATCCCTTTATCGAGACGGCGATGTAGACCGGGGGTGTGCGTTCCCAAAAAGGTCTCATCGCCGTGTCAGCCCGGACTTGTCCTATGGCAAGTCCCTTTGGCCGCTATCCGTATGATAGCGGTAGTAGCGACTGTAGGTAAGGGTGGCGTGGCAGCCAATGGGTTAGTTTTAAGTGTATGTGTGTATGTATTTTGTATTGTATGTGCAATATGTATAGTGGTGGATTTGAGGGTGGAAGGAGGGACAATAAAAAAAATTTTAAATTTACTTTCGTATTTATTTATTTTGATACATATTGGATGATGTGGGGATCGAACCCAAGAAATCTAGCGTGCCAATCACGTGCTTTACCTGTAACCTAATCACGAGTTATTTCCAGTTAATAGTCTTCCCTTAATAGCTTTGTATGCAGTTCATTTTAAAATAGCCATCAAAATTTAATGCTTAGTATGTAAGGACAGCCATGGCGCAGAGGTAGCGTGATGTGCTGGAATGCGAAAGGTCTGTGGTTCGATTCCCAGACCGGATGCTATTGCTTCACCGCCTTCGAGCTGTCGAGGAATTCTCCTGGCCAGAATAAAATCTGGGCAGAAGGCATCGGATGGTCGAGAGAAATGAATTTTTGCGATTTTTCGTTATTTCGACATTTAATTGGGAATTTTTAAAAATTGTATGTGTGGAGTGTCTGGGTATTGAACCTTGGTCCTTCGGCTTCTGAAGCCGATGCTCTTCCACTGAGCTATTTCACATATTTAAATACTACTATTACTATTAGTGATTTTAGGAATGGCCTCTGGACTTGGAAAAGAACGACGAACACCTACTTTCGATCTCCTGAGCCAGTGGTCAGGCAACGGCTTGGCTGCCTCGAAAAATCGAAGCCATGAGACCACTTGCCTTTTCGAATACCAGACAACGGCTTGGCGGGCTTGGAAAATCGAAGACAGGAGTCAGGCCACTTGCCTTTCCGAAGACCAATACCTCATACAGCAGAAAACCTTTTTTTTTTCAGACAGGTGTTTTATCATTTTGCCGTCAGCTGAACGTCAAACTCAGTGAGAGCGAAATGCGGACTTGGAAATATTTCTGAAACACCTTTTTTCATGCCCCTTTGGCCATAACAACATTTCAGTCACATGCTGGGAATCGAACCACAGCCTTTTGGCTTCCTTTGCAGATATTTTACTGGTTTTACTTCCACTACGTATATGAAAGTAACCACCATTTTTTTTTTGTGATTTTGAACAACGTGTCAACAATTGCGTAAATATTCTGTTGACAGTGCCAAATTTGGAATAAAATTTGGATCTGTAATCAGGATATTTTCGACTAAAAGTTCTTAGTTATTTAGCATCAAAATATATTTTTTTAGATAGTTTACGAGGAGCCAAACAGTAATACAAAAATTTTAAGAAAATGAATCTACCATTGAGATGAATACCACTTGTTGCAGAAGAGTCTTCAGTTTTCTGGTCTACTCTTCTTTGGTCTTGAAGTGCTTTCTCTGTCCTGTCAGCCATATCAAAATCGTCAACAGGGATTCCATCGTGAATTAATGTCACTTAATGCTCCTGCAAAAGACAATCCATTATCAATGCCATCCATTTGATAAGAGTTTACATCTCAAGGTGCTTTTACCTTCGGCATCAGTCAGTCCGGCATCGTTAAAGACGGAAAGATTCTCCATGCCTGCGTCATCGGTCGTGTAGCCCATCGACTCGACATCGCTGGCCAGTCCGAAATGGAACTTGCGTCGGCGATTATGGCACAGTTTCCTGCCGTTGCCAAACGAATTTTGATGGTTGGATCCAAGCAAAGGACCTTTGATTTTGCAGCAATTTTGATCTTGCTCGTCTTCGTTGCTGTCATCGTCGGAAAGATCATCTTCGCTCCATTCCGACTGGCTGGATTGGTTTCTGGCTGAAGGGCAGCAGCGCTGGCCAGTATTTGGCCCACTTGTTCCTGTTCCCTCTGCAAGTCAACGGCCACCTCCTCCCGTTTGCGCTCGTCGTCCGTCGCATTTTCGTATTCGCTTTTCTTGGCCTGGCTTTTAAGGCTAGGGAAGAGACCTTCTGACCGTGTCGGACTACTTAAATCTAAAGGAAATCTGTGAAACAATGAACCGATTAACAAACAGAACAACCTTCTCATAGATTTAATAATTACCTGCTGGTTTGCAGTTTGGTTGATTCGGGCAGTTCTGGAAGGCCTTGAGGGGAGCTAACTGTTTTGCCCGCAGCTGGTGCCACATGAAGCGTCATTTTGTTTTCTTGAGGATCGAAGCGTAAACCAAAGACGCTCCCGATTTCTGATGTGCTACTGGGACTGCAAACAGCTGAGCTGGATTTCGTGCCGTCGGAGCTAATGACGAGCAATTTGGGTGGTGCAGGCGGTTGAGAGCGTTGCTGTTCTTGTTCCGTCGATCGCCTTCCTCTTCGTCATCATCTTCGGCCTGCGCTTCCGGCTCGTCGTCGTCAACAAATTCAAAACTTGCACACGATTCTGCTACGCATGATTCCGCCATCAGATCAGAATCAGCGCCTGTAGTACCCGATTTCATGGAACATTGCTACTTCCGGCATTCGTCAACTTGGCCGTCGGTACTTTCAATAAATGCAAATCTAAATGGTGAAAAACAACGTTAAGAACTACATTGTTATTTATATATATTAACTGACCTCGTTATCGAGCGGATGATGAATCACACCATGAAGTCGCATGTAATCGGCTAAGCCGGCCAGTTCGAGTAAATGAGGCTCGACAAGGAATGCGCTGCTGGACAGATCGAGGGCCCATTGGGCCGCTATTTGCGGACTGACCACACCCGCCACGCATCCCAGAAGCCAAGTTATCTTCCTTCCGCTGACGGCCTGGTTCATAAAATCGGCCAGTTCGTTGGGTTCCATTAAGCAAAGCCACTCTGACTCCTTCTTGTTGTTCCAGCACGTGTTGATGCATCGTCAAATTGGCGATGTAGGCCGTCGGGCTGGCGGAATAATCCCCGACCAAATGCTCAGCCGATATCACTCTGATATTTAAATGGCGAGCGGCTCGATCGGCCATCCGGATCGTCCTCCAACACGTCCCCAAAATGCGGATCGATTGGCTCTGAATTCCTTTAGCCACTGCGATCGTCGCCTAAAAATTAATTTCAATTCATAAATTTTAATCAACGAAATAAATTGAATTTCTAATTAAATTTTACCCTGGCCACAGCGGCCGTGTTGGGCACGGCCGAAAAGACATTGTCCGGTTGGGTGAAAACGGCCGGATCGTCTGGAGCGTAGAGGAGTAGAGAAGCGGCTTCACTTTCAGCAGCTCGAGGTGTGGCCACGACCAATGGAATGTTGTGACGTCGAAGGACACGGGCCGCTTCGGCAAGGACGTCCGCCTCCTCTAAAGCGATGACACCCAGCACGGCCGTCCCGCTGGATTTAATTTGCCTGACGACTTGCAACGACCTCTTGGCCGTCGCTTGGACGCTGCCGCACGTATCCATCACTTCCACATCTAATTGCATTGTTCAAAATAAGATCATTTTAATTGGCTTTATTTAAAGATAATGTATTTAATATTTACCTATGGAGAAGAGATGAGGTTTCGTTTGATTATTGAGGATTTCGGATGCCCATCTTGCGGCCGTTTCTCTTTGACTTGCGGATAGACTGACACTGTTGCCAACTCGATTGCTATCGGCATCGCAATCCAACCCTCTCCGATGTAACAGAACTAATTAGAAAATGGACTAATTAAAGATTAATGCAAATGAGCAATTTTTGAATATAATACCAATTTGAACATGTTGATCTGTTGTTGGGCTGCTGGGCACAAGAGCTCGACAGTCTCGATGACCCAGCCACAGGATGACGCTGAGCAATAAGAGTCGGCGTCCGGCGTCGACTGTCATGGCCGACCGGTGAACCTTCAATGAAAAAAAAACAAAAATTTTGTTGAATACTGAAAAATTTTGAAAATATAAAAAAATGGGTTTTAAGCTGACGGAAAAAATAAAATATGAGAAGAGCTCATCTCTCGTTTCGGCTGGTTGTACAAAAGGCGGATGCGAAGGCAGCTGCAACAGACATTTCCGGTTCAGAGTTCGCAAGAGTCAAGGAAAAATATGAAATAAATGCGCACAAGAGTTTTTTTTGGTTGGGAGGTCATTGATACGTGATCATATTTTTCTTTGGTTTGGTTGGGGGAATTGCTTTTTTCCTTCGAGAAAAATTTCTAATTGGTTAGAGAGAAAGGTCGCCACCTTATGGCGATAAAAGGTTTTTACACACATACACACTCACACACAAAACCCTTAGAAAAAAAGGGGAGGATATTTTCAGAAAAACGGTTTTCCAGACAACACATGAACAGCTGCATTTTTAAACTAAACTTTGCGTTTAAATTGTTTCATTTTTTTGTTCTCCTTTTTGAATTTGATTCAATTTAAGGCAGTTCATTTTTCCTTAAAAAAAAAACTCATTAAGATGATGAAAAAACAATAATCCCCGGATGAGGGAGTGTCATCCCTGTTGACATACTGACAGACCCCACCACCCAAAGAAAAAGGTGTTTGTGTATAATCACCTGTCATCCCCGCACCCCTTACTTCTTCGAGGATTTAGAAAGAAAGCTCGGAAATGGTGACATGCCATAAATCGAGAGATTTAATCACATCCAAAAAGGGAGAGAATACAAACTTCTAAATGAAAAAAAGGGCTCGGGATTTGTACCCATTTGAAGGATTTAAAGTGACAAAAGGAAAACCCGGGTCGTCGAGTAAAAAGCACGTCGTCCCCACATCTGCTCAGTTTTTTTAAGCCGAAGCAAAACAAAATCCAATAGCTAACAAATAAAATGGCCTCGGCCAAGCATTTTATTGGATTCTTTTTTATTCCTTCAAAGAATGAAAAGACTGGCACGTTTTGTACGAAAGGAAACCACCCCCCTACGACTTCCCAAAAAGATTGGTGTGTTTTGTTACCTGTGGGTGCTGGCCAACCCTTTTTTGCAAAGGCAACGGGTGGTTAATCTTTCTTTTCACAATTCTTACAATTCCATACGAAAACTGTTTCACTACTCGCAATTCACAACACGTTTCTCGAATGGCGGCTTACAAAAACATATTCTCAAAGACGAACAGAGAGAGAAAGAAACACATTTTTCCCACACACACCATAAGAAGAAGCGAAAATAAAAGGTGTTCTAAAACGCACGTTGCCAAATTGCATTAAAGTCGATCACTTACCTGGTGTGTGTGTGAAACGTTGGTTGATGGCAATCAACTTGTGATTTGATGTAATCCTGACGTTAGAAAAACGACAAACACTCGAAAGAAACTTGGGTTGGTGTTTTCTTTTAGTGTTTCACTTCGGGTTTCAAGGCTCACTTTACACTGGCAAGTGTTTTAGTTGGAATGGAGGCCACAGCAAATGTTCAGAAACATCCAGTCGTCATGGAGACCTCGACGCGACTGAAGAAGGCCCTCGAGGCGAGCGCGAGCCAGTTTTTAGCTCCGCCCATCTTCTTTCTGAAACCAACATTTCCCTCCATCCGACTCTACACTAGCGAGGAAGGAACATTAAAGAAAAAAGAAATTGTTGAGTTAGAGATCATTTTAAAAATAGAGAAGGGGCAATATGTCTTCGTATACCTGCTAATGGTTGACAGGTTTCAATGTCTTTCACATTTTAGCGACTACCGGCTACTGCACAAATGAATACTCGTTTTTTTTACAAGAATTTTACAGTACTAATGTATGAAATTCAAAACCTTTTTTCTTCTTCTCCTTGGACCGCCATGCTTGACCGCCAAAGCTCGACCAATGGCGACGCTGCTTTACAGTTCCTCACTGCAGCATTCACGGATCGTTGCATTTGTTTCTTTCGTCCGTGAGAAAGGAATCTAAAATAAAAAATTATCAAATAAATTAGAAAGTTTTCCACTGAATTATTTAAAGCAATTCGTTTTTGAAGAGAAAAAGAACAGTGATAGATGTAACGAGCTTCTGGTTGTGTGGAGGAAACATCGCTTGGGGCTCATGCATTAAAAGGGGACTTCGTTATTATTACTCTAATGAACACCCCCCTTTTTCTTTTTTTCCAATTATTGGGGGCTTCCTTTAGTTGATATTTCGTTAATGATTCGTTAAGGTCCCTTTAGGGGAGGAAATACGGTTGTTGGTTGTTCCTACTGGTCTTGCATTTCCTTCACGAGCCATTGATCTTTCCTTTGGTAGCCATTGAAAGTGACACGTGAGTTATAAATGATTTCGGTTCTCTCCAACGACCATCAATTTATGATGGTGTTTTCGAGCAAATAAACTGGTTGCCATGGGCACACCTCGTTCATAACGAGCAGTGACTTCTGATCAGCTACCAACGTCATCTAATGACGTAGATCGATCGATTGACATACGGAATCGCTAAATTCATGATGTGATCAGAGTTAGAATTAAATACAAGAAAAACAAATTTTAATCCTTATACCTTTCGTATACTTGGCAAATAGAATGCAGGAATTTACCTTTTTGTGGAGGAGATTTTTATCATTCTTTGTTGCGTGGAATGATTTGGGGTTGAGGTGCTTTTCCCAGACATAAATTCTAGTCTTATTCTTGGTGGAATGAATGAATTCCATCACGTACCAGTACAAGACGAAAAAAGGAGCCGAGACAAATTCCGAGTCGAACCCTGGAAAATGTTAAGGTTATTGGCGACAGGTGCTGGTAAGCTTGTCGGCGAGACTAATTCAAGATGGTGGGAAATGTAAAGCACTACAATAATATGGTTTACGCATAAGGCCTATCGAGGTCACTTAGATTACTCAATACCTGTATACTATTAACAATAAATAACTTTCGAGAACAATTAGTTTAAAAAAAAATTTGACGGAAATTAAAAATCATACCTTCGTCTGATTGAGCTGCCTGCTATGGTGCCAGATTGCTTTTTTTGTATTATTTTTATTTTCAGAGAACTACAGCCACCTAGCGGTTTTAATTAAAAACAACATGTGCCGGGGACTGTTGGCCTTTTGCTTTTTCCTGTAACTTCTAAATTCATCAGATAATCAACATAACACATACACCACACTGTTCAATAATAGTAGTCAGTTTGTCTCGAATAACTTTGACTGTTAAATTTTGATGCAAATCAAGCGTCTCTTACAGTTTGTGTCATGAAACGATTACTGGTAAATTGATATTTTATTTATCAGAAGTTCAGTAACGTTATATACTGTAGCCTACACTCGATGCCGTACTAGCAACTAAAATACGTCAGCAAAGAAAATAACTTGGTTAAGCATCGTCTAAATTACTTAAAAGAAATGTATCCATCTTTAAGGAATAGGAGAAAAGAAAGAATGACGTATCATTTACCAGATTAATTCTATAACCATTTCTTTTTTTTTCTTTCAAAAACGCACACACAGACAAAAATACATTACAAATCACATCGTGGATACGTCTTAATACAAATTCGGATAAAGGTCAATGTTTTTGAGTTCCTCTTTACACTTAGTAATCAAATCCATTACGCGGCTGCTTAAATCGTTAGCCCGGTCACTGCAGTTAACCAAAAATCTAGCAAAAAACGAATATACGTGGATTTGGAATGAAAATAACAGCTAAACAAGATTACAAAATAAGACAAAATAAGAGTACATAGGAAATGTTTTGTGTTACTCACCGTGAAGCATTTCTCGTTGCATTCAAGAGTTCTATAAAATTTTCAATCCTCCATGAACGGACCTCGTGAGTCAATTTGTTTCTCTGGTCTTTTACTCTTCGGACATCATGCTGAAATTGCCACACCTCCCCTTCGGGAAAATGAACAGGAAAAACAAAAGTTTCGGCGAATTTCAAAACTTCAAGTAAACCCTTATCTTCAAGGGGTGCACGGTGTGTGGTTTCATCTACTGTCCACCGATACATGGGGCGGCGGGTGACAAGTAATTGCAGGAACCATTCGAGCAAAATATCTCTAAATTCTTCTAGGCAAGCTTGTCCTTGAATACATCTCCTATTACCCTTGAACTTCCAATACTCGCCGTTGATCAAAACAAATTTAGAATTTGCAAAACCACCCAATCTAAGTCGTTGGTTTCTCTGGGACATGCTTAATAAAAAGGCAATAACTTTAACTTTTGTTTATGACTAGGACTCAACGAAATACTTTGGTGTAACAGGGCGGAGTTGTACTGTTGCTCACTTCACGGTTCGTTCACTTTGTTTTGCGGAGGATCTAGTTGGGACATTAACAGTGTCATCTAGCACACTTAGATTCAAAGGCGTCTTTTAAAATGGCGTCGTTTGACAGTGGGGAAAAATCCAGAGTCCTAAACCAAGAATTGTTTCGATATCTCTCAGGTGGGATTTTCATCAAGTGCTTTATCGATAGAACTTTAACTATGTTTTTATCTTGGTTGTACATTATAACGCCAGGTATGAAAGCTGTTTTCTACGATAAGCTTTTTAATAGTTTCTAGATCAACAACAAAAAAACAAACAAATTTACAAACTCAGATAAGTGTTTAGGGACGACGATAAGGCAACGAAAAGTTTCCTGCTTGTAGAACCGTGAAACCTTCTTTCTACCTTCTAATTCCGACTTAATAAATATTATAATTTATAAAATCTTCTGGTCAAGCTTATCAGCAAAATATCGTTTTTCGTTCGCCTCACATGGTTGTGTAAAGGCCATTTGACTGATGAAAAACCAGACCAGTAGATATCAGTGCGACATGATCAACTGAAGGCGTGGGCCATTTTGCCAAGGATTGGAAGAAAGCTTTTGCAACAGCCCCATTTGGAAACTGTCTTGTATCCTTTCACCTATCTTGGTTATTCCGGAGTTAATTATTTCTTTTTGTATGTTGAGAAGATGGAGGAAATTCCTACTAAAAAAAGGAAACTAATTTCGATCGACAGTAAGCCCGACCGTGTACAACTAGGAGGTGGTAACTTTGGAAACGTATTTAAAGGAAAGTTCAAAGGCCGTCCAGTCGCAGTAAAAAAAGTTTTACTGCAAAATTGGAATGAAGAAGGAGTAAATGCTATGAAACAATTGGATCATCCAAACATCGTCAAACTATTTCATTGCGAAAGTGACAGAGACTTCAGGTAAGATTACTTCGTCTTGATTTTGAAGTAAAACTAAATCAATATCTGTTTTTTTTTCGCCATGCTACAGGCACTATGCATTGGAATTGTGTAACGCTTCGTTGGATAGGCTGTTCTTAGATTCGGATCACCCCCAAAAATATAAGGGACCAATGCCACGTCACATTGAAGTTTTCCATCAGTTAGCTTCAGGTCTCGAACACATCCATTCAAAGAACTTTATTCATCGAGACATCAAACCGAAAAATATCCTCATTTCGTTGCGAACTGCCGGCGAAAATGAAGAGATAACAATCAAATGGGCAGACTTTGGACTGTCTAGAACAGTCAACGAGCGGGGTACATTCACAATGAAAAGCGGAATCAAATTGACAAAAAAATGGCTTGCTCCCGAAATATTGAGACTTTTGGGGAAAGGCGAAGAGGGTCGAGGAGACGTAAGGAGCGACGTTTTTGCACTTGCCCTCGTCTTTGGTTATTTTTTATTGGGCGGGCAACATCTGTACGGTTCTATTCAACATAACGAACAAATTATCAGAAACATAATCGAAGGAAAGCCAATCAACATGCAACGTAATTCCCGATATCCTAGAATAATATTCTTTTCTGTTAACGAAGAATTTATTGTTCCATTGTAGAAATTGATGAAAAATTACGCGGCCTTTACGAAGATGAACTACTTAAAAAAATGTTGGAAGACGATCCTACCAAAAGAATGACATCAACAGAAATTGTCCACCAACTAAACTCTATCAAAGAAAAGGTTGAATCAATTAGATGAAATTCCAATTCAAATGTTGATCATCAAAATAATTTTCAATTGATTTTGTTCAGCTTACTAAAAAAGAGGAAGAATTGCGTCAACTATGTTGTGGTGACTCTCAATTCGGTCTAAACGAAAAAGTCAAAGACTTGATAGACTTCGGAATTGACGTGAACGCAAAAGACAGATGGAAAAGCAATGCGCTCCATCTTTTGTGTGAAAACAATTCAAGCGTAAATTTAACTACCGCAATTCAAATCTTGGTCCAATCCGGAATCGATGTGAACGCAAAGATCCAATATGGATCGAATGCGCTCCATCTTTTGTGTATAAACAATTCAAGCGAACATTTAGCTGACGCAATTAAAATCTTGGCTCAATCCGGAACCGATGTGAACGCCAAGGACCAAAATGGGCAGAATGCGCTCCATCTTTTGTGTGAAAACAATTTAAGCAAAAACTTAACCGACGCAATCGGAATTTTAATTCAATACGGAATCGATGTGAATGCCAAGGACGGACATAGACGGAAAGCGATCGATTACTTGCTTTTTAACAACGATAATTGGAAAGCAATTCAAATCCTAAAGAAAGCAACTAGTACTGATTTCTCGAAACCAACATATGGGAAATCTGAAGATGAAAAGGTAACATAATTCATTACACAAACAAAAAAAAATTTACGTTAATAAATTTTTTCAATTCAGTTCGTTGAAAGAGACGGAAAATTGCGTAAAATGCGTCCTAATAATTTTTTGTCGCCTTTATCAAGAGAAAACAAAGTATCCATTCAAGGCGATAACGACGCGAACATGAAGGACAAGGGTGAAAGAAATGCACTCCATGTTTTGTGTCAACACAATTCAAGCTCAAGCTTAATCAACGAAGTAAAACACATGATCGAAGTCGGCCACAAGGTGAATGACAAGGACAAGGACGGAAGGAACGCGCTTCATTACTTGTGTAGATACAATTCCAGTTCAGACTTGAGGGGAGCAATTCAAATATTAATCGACAACGGAATCAAGGTGGAAGAAAAGACAAACGAAGGATGGAACGCGCTCCATTTTACGTGTCAAAACAATTCAAACTCAAAGTTAGTTGAAATACTTTCAATTTTAATCGAAAAAGGAGTGGATGTCAATGAAAAAACCAAAAGTGGTGAAAGTGCAATCGACATCTTAGCCAAGAGTGAGATCGATGAAAATCTGAAATCAAACGTCCTCAGATTTCTAATTCGACATGGGATTCAAATGCATCTCGACAACAAAGCCAGCCCAAATGTGAATAAATATTTTATCAAACAAGACGATAATTATGGTGAACAGTTTCTAAACCTACTGGCGAAGCAAGAAATCCGTTTAGGATGGCATGAAGAATGTAAAAATTGCAATCAAATACTGTAAGTAGCTGTTATAACCATTTCATTAAAAAAAACCGTTCGTTATGCGTGTCTATGATTCACTCTTTTCATTAGGTTAATTAAAAGAAAATACCAAGTAGGATTGCAACACCACCACAGGTTTGGCAGCTGTTATAAAGTATTTCACTTACTCATGAAAAATTTAGAAACGTGGGCGAAATCAAACCAAAAATCTGGGGAATTAGAGCTGGATATGAGCAACCCAACAGGGTGGCTGCGCAAAAAAGCAGAACAATATTATCAAAGTGAAACCGAAAAAAGATACAAAGAAGACTTGGAAGTAATGGCTGAGGTCAGTGAGCAAGTCCAAGACGGGAACGAATCGGGTGATTTTAACTGTGACAACTACGAACGCTATTTGAGATCCATGTACTCGATTGCGGAGATGATCGGCTCCAACCAGTCAATGGGACAAATCAAATGGTTTTATCTTTTACCTTTTGATTTTCCCATGGATTACGAAAATGAGAAAGATTCAAATATCAAACGAGCGAAAATCGAATGGGACAAGACGCTTTACAGCTGGGCACACAACGAAACTGACACCTGTTACGGCCGCTTTATGAAAGAAAATGCCAACGAGGGCTTTTTCCTGCCAGACGAGTTCAAGCACAAGTGCCATAGTGAACTATAATAATACTATGTTGATGTCAAGAAACAAAAAGAATATTCACAAATTACCACAATAACATTCTTTTTCTTTACGGAGGCGTTATTGTTTTATCGTAGACATTGATAGCAAATTACAAGAATATACAGCGGAGCAACTCCTTAAGGAAATGTTTGTTGTAATTTATTGTTACGCCATCTTAATCGATTCATACAGAATGCAGCTATTGCGTGTGTTTACGTAAGTACTGTACTTCTGTCGAGCAACGGCAGATAACCTTTTAGAAGGGTAAAAGTGGAGAACTAGACTAGACACTCTAAGATTCTAGTAGAAACAACATTTTCAACATTTAGCTCAATAAGTAATAATATTTAAAAAAAGAAATAAGATAGAATAAAAGAATTACATCTCTTAGTCGACAGAAAATTGGCCTAAAAATGTTTCTACGATTCCTCTAGATGTTGGAGAAATGTTCAACCCAGTAGAATAAATTTCCGTTTCTTTCAAATGCCAAAGAATTTTCAAATGTAAATTTTTGCTCCGGCGAAAACCCCAACGCAAATGGTAGTAATTAGCAGATCGCTTCGACGCAACTGATCTCGTAATAATAAGGAATAAGAAACGAAAAACAAAAGGTTGATACCAGTTCCTACAAAAATTTGTTATCCCAATCCCTAGCTATCAGTCAATATGGAGGAGAATGCAATGAATTTTAAATAGTCCTAGATGAGTTCATGCGGAAAAAAAACCCAAAGTCAACACTCTATTCAGCTACCTTGAACGTGATAAGAGGAAAATTCACAAAAGAACAAAGGGAATTAAAAATCCTTTTAGATTTTTAAGAAGCGAAGGACAGTCAGTGTTTCAGATGACACCATGACCAGTGCACCTAACCTCAAAAAAAAATAGCAAATCTGTTCAAGTTGGTATTTTTGCAAAAACGCAAGAGCAAAACAAGCTTGGCCTGACACATGTTCATGGCAGTAGACAAACACACAAGACCAAACGCTAAGAAGACCTTGGTATAGTCTCGCTGATACGAGTTCGATCCATCACGCAATCAACACAGCCAATCAAAACAGTTTGTGTGTGAAAAAATCACAAGTAGTATTAGATAGGGGTGAGTTTCCTACCTTAAGATGCTCGTAGCTCTGCTCCACGGATAGGGATGCTTGTGTCAATGAAATGTATCCTTCCAATCAAATCCTGAGAAGAATTCGACAATGCAAAAGGTGACCTCTCCTAACACCCATTCAAGTCAGTAAGTGCCAGCTTCATATCCCCATCTGTTCTAGGCTGCACCAACCAAGCAACTAGAAACGAAGCAGAATCTTGATTAATTATAGAATAGACCATAGCTTTGAAATTGACTTATTGCCTATCTAACACCGTTACTATGTCCAACTACATAGAACCAGAATCAAGAAACACAGTAAAGAGATGAATAACACCATAAAACACCATAACGAACATGTGGAAATACCTGGTAATGCTCTGATGGGATTGTCCGAGTTGGTTTGTTTCCATTTCACAAAAGTTCACGGCAAAGGAACAATTGAAACAAAGTTGGATTTTCTTTCAAATTGCTTCTGGCTAAGATATCTGTAATTGACAAGTGTCTCCATTAGATTTCGAAGTCTTGCACGACAAAGTTCATGAATAGTCTGACAGACAATTGCTTAATTTAAAATTGCACATGTACTAAATAAAAATATGCTCACTTACACACACAGATGCATCTAGGTGTCATTTCAATAACAGCCAATTGGGGCATGAAGCTCAGCAACTGAGTAATTTTCGGAACATCTATTTACCATTTCATTTATCAAATTTTTTGTTAAAATGTAGTCTAATTATCAATCTTGTTCAGTCTATTTGCTCTGCTGTTTGAAGAAGTGCTGCAGTTCAACATTTTTTCTTCAGTAGGCGCCTTAACGTTAATGCCACATCTGGCCACATGGAGTAGTTTGGCGCTGTGACAAGTAACAGCATCTAGTGGTCACATTTGAATCGCAGTGTAAAATGTTAAGTCACGTGACCTAAGCAAGTTGGATGGCCAACTTTGGATTATTAATCACGAAAGTAGAGCAACATGTGTGTAAGAATCCCACTCTACGCCATAAAAAAAAAAAGCCAAAACGAAACGAGCATATCCCTAAGCACATTGCCCATCTCAACGAACATACGGAATGAGAAAAAAAAAACATTTGGCTGAGGATATTCAATACTGCACAAAACTTTCTTGACATGCATTTGCATAGTTTTGATCCCTTTAGATGCCAAGAATTTATGCCAAGAATAGATGCCAGCCTGTGCAAACCTTACCACTTTGATGGCTGTTTCTTATGCTGTCCTGCCGATGTATCGTACGTATTATTTGGCCTTTGCGTTTGCAAGTATCTGGTTACCTCCTAGTTTGTTGGTTTCAGGAACAGTTATTGATTAATTTTAGTATTATTGAATATGATATAATTAATTACTCAATACCTGTATAACGTTAACCATACACAATTTTCGTGAACGATCATTATTTTTTTAAACGTTAACAGAAACTAAAAATCTTACCTTGAAAGATTGAGCTGCCTCCTATGATGCCAGATTGTTTTTATTTCGTTTTTTTTCTTCTCTCTTTTGTTTTTTTCCTTGGCCTAGGGTTTTCACAATACTCGGAGAACTTGTATCAACTTCGCAGCATCTTGTATCTTGTATCAGCTTTAACTAAAACCAAAGATAATGATGTGCCATGGACTGTCGAACCATCGGAATATCGGTCCTTTTTCTTTTTCCTGTAACTGTATTCTAAATTCATCAGAAATTCATAATATAACACATACACCACAACTGTGAATAGTAGTCCTTTTATCTCGAATAACTCCGACTGTTATGTTTTAGCGCAAATCAGGCGTCTCTCCAATTTGTGTCATGAAACGAGTACTGGGTTATTAATATTTTGTTTATCTCAAGTTCAATAACGTCATAGCACTACTCGATATTCCACACTAAGCGAATAAATACGCCAGTAAAGAATATAGCTTTGGACAGTATGGATAAATTGTTTAAAAGAAATGCACGCTGCTTTTAAAGAAAAGAAGAAAAGAAAGAATGACACCTCTACGTTAGTATTTATTATAAGCCACATGAGTAGCTAATACAAGTGCGGAAAGTCCTTAATATTATCGATTTCCTTTTTACATTTACTAATGAAGTCTTCTAGACGATTTTTCAAAGCGTCGTTATGGTGACCGGATTCAACCAAAGAACTAAAAAAAATTTAATATATGCGGGTTGGGAATAAAAGTAGCAAAAAAAAAGAAAAACAAAAAGAATAAAATACAAATACAAATAAAAGTAAATAATAGGAGAAGTCTTGTGGTACTCACTTTGAAGCATTTTTCATTGCCTCCAAGAAAATTGTAAAATCAGTAATCTTCCATGAAAGGACCTCGTGAGTCAATTGGTTTCTCATTTCCTTTAGTATTTCCATAGCTTTCTTGAAATTGGTAGGATTATGCGATTTTTTTGCTCCGTTTGCAAGGTAATAATAGGAGAAATGAGCAAATTTCAAAACTTCCAGGGAACCCTTTTCTTTAAGATGTGTAGGTTCGTTGTCTGGATGACGATATATGGGTTCTTTGGGTTTCATTCGATCTTGAAACCATTCGAGCAGAATATCTCGAAATTCTTCAAGACAAGCTTGTCCTTGAATACATCTCCTTGTTACATTGGAATTCCAATATGAGCCGTTCATCAAAACAAATCTGGGATTTGCAAAACCAACCACGTGGTCGGTGGGTTGGTTCATCTGGGCCATGCTAACATAAAAAGCAAATAATTTAAACTTTTGTTTATGAATAGAACTCAACGAAATACTTCATAGAAGCAGGACGGAGTTATACTGGCGCTCACTTCAGGCTCGTTCACTTTGTTTTTCGAGGATATCGTTGGCACATCAGCAGTGTTATCCGGTAGATTTACATTTGAAAGACGCCTATAAAAAAAGCCCTCGTTTCACAATGGGGAAAAACCAGAGAGATATCAAGATAACTTTTTAGTCTTCATGGTGGGATTTTTATCAAGTGCATTGCCGAAAAAACTTTGACTCTATGTTCTTATCATAGTTGTACTACATTATTACGCCAGTGACGAAAGCTGTTTTCTACGATTAAGTATTTCAATGGTTTCCAGATCAACGAAAAACAAGCAATAAAACCAAAAAACACAAACAAAATTACAAATTCATCGAAACTGAGATAACCTTAAAAGGTGAGCAACAAATATAATATAATAAATATACGAGTATGTTCATCATAGAAATGACGTAGCCTAGCCTATATTCATGGTACATATATTTAAAAAGAAAAGAAGGGGGAAAAGCTTACGGAAAGATAACGAGAAAACAATTCGATAAGGTATACGTGTCGAAAGCGAACAGTGCAAAGCGCAATTAGTAAAAGCTCTATGTTAAAACGTTTTACGCCCAGAAAACTGAAAGGAAACGATAAAAGGATTGAAAGTTACTATCAGCAAATTATTAATTCGATGCAAATCACTTGAAAGCCCTCGGCTACGAGAAAATCGTCACGTAAAAATTATTTGAAGTGATTTTAAGGAGCAAATGGAAAGACCTACTGACATTTCACAGGGATCAAAAGGTAGACGAAGCGATAACAAATCATTATCTGCATTGGACTTGTCCCTGTTTTATGCTTCACAGATAAACTGACTGATAAATTCAAAGCGATTTCGCGTTGCAAGTGAGGGTTGTCCAGTGTTAAACGGTATTTTCCAATAGTAGCTCGTACAAGTTCTCATCTCGCTAGTTTCGGGTGCAATTAAGTCTAAAATGCCATCGACTACTGCCGTAAATGTAGACGGCATCCAATTCGATAGCAATGATGTTTTGGGTCATGGTGGCTACCATTCAGTTTATCGTGGAACATATAAAGATCAAATTGTAGCAGTGAAAAGAACTTTTAAGAAAAATGGCAAAGCTCAAGAAGATGACAACGAATTAAAAATTCTGCAACAGTTAAACCATCCCAATATAGTTAAATTTGTCCACTTCGCAAGCAATGCCGACTTCAAGTAAGATTGTTATGTGATAACGTTGAATTAAAACGAGAATTTCCATATGATTTTTGCGATTCAGTTACTTTGCTTTGGAATTGTGCGACGCATCATTGGATCACGTGTTCCTAAATGAGGACGATCCTCAGAAATATAAAGGACCTGCATTACCAAATAATTTCGAGGTTTTCTACCAGTTAGCAACTGGTCTCAAATACATTCATTCGAAGAAACTAATCCATCGGGACATTAAACCGGAAAACATTCTCATTTCTGTGAGAAATACTGACCAAGGTGAAGAGATAACGATGAAGTGGACTGATTTTGGATTGTCAAGAGCAGTGAGTGAACGAGGAACATTCACAATGAGTGGACTCAAAGGGACTATACTTTGGTTCTCTCCCGAAGAGATGGAAATTATGGGCAGAAACCTAAGCACTGAAAAAACTAGAGGCTCAATCAAAAGCGACGTTTATTCAGAAGGTCTTGTCTTTGGTTATATTCTCTTGAAAGGAAAGCATATTTACGGTGAAAATCAATATGATATTGTGGTGAACATGAGGCACAACAATTCAACCAATATGAGTGGTAAGTTACCTCTTGAGGCAGACCATATAACATAACCATACTAGTTAAATGTCTAAAACTTTTAAAAAATAGAAATTCACCAGACACATTTAGCACGTAACTTAATAGAACAAATGCTGACCAACACACCTGAAACAAGAATTACATCTGAAGAAGTTGTTAATCAGCTTGAAGCCATAAATATCAAAGTAAGCAATTCACACAAGTCTAACACCTTCTTCGTCAGTGAAATTTTAGTTTTCTAACAAAAGTTTTCCATTTAGCTTAGCGAAAAGGAAAAACAGCTTCATCAGCTGTCTACATGTCCCATAACAGATTGTAGGAATAACATCGAATCTTTAATACAACTCGGTGTCGACTTAAACGCAAAGGATGACGAAGGATGGAATGCGCTTCATCTTTTGTGTCGAAACAATTCAAGCCCACACTTAATCGATGCGATTAAACTCTTGATCGAACTCGGCATCGACAAAAACGCAAAAGCCAACGATGGAGCGAATGCGTTTCATCATTTGTGTTCTAACAATTCAAGCCCACATTTAATCGATGCGATTAAACTCTTGATCGAACTCGGCATCGACAAAAACGCAAAAGCCAACGATGGAGCGAATGCGTTTCATCATTTGTGTTCTAACAATTCAAGCCCACATTTAATCGATGCGATTAAACTCTTGATCGAAATTGGCATCGACAAAAACGCAAAAGCCAACGATGGAGCGAATGCGCTTCATCTTTTGTGTCGAAACAATTCAAGCCCACACTTAATCGATGCGATTAAACTCTTGATCGAACTCGGCATCGACAAAAACGCAAAAACAAACGATGGAGCGAATGCGCTTCAATATCTGTGTCAATTCAATTCAAGCCCACACTTAATCGATGCGATTAAACTCTTGATCGAACTCGATTTCGACAAAAACGCAAAAGCCAACGATGGAGCGAATGCGCTTCATCTTTTGTGTCGAAACAATTCAAGCCCATACTTAATCGATGCGATTAAACTCTTGATCGAACTCGGCATCGACAAAAACGCAAAAACAAACGATGGAGCGAATGCGCTTCAATATCTGTGTCAATTCAATTCAAGCCCACACTTAATCGATGCGATTAAACTCTTGATCGAACTCGATTTCGACAAAAACGCAAAAGCCAACGATGGAGCGAATGCGCTTCATCTTTTGTGTCGAAACAATTCAAGCCCACACTTAATCGATGCGATTAAACTCTTGATCGAACTCGGCATCGACAAAAACGCAAAAGCCAACGATGGAGCGAATGCGTTTCATCATTTGTGTTCTAACAATTCAAGCCCACATTTAATCGATGCGATTAAACTCTTGATCGAACTCGGCATGGACAAAAACGCAAAAGCCAACGATGGAGCGAATGCGCTTCATCTTTTGTGTCGAAACAATTCAAGCCCACACTTAATCGATGCGATTAAACTCTTCATCGAACTCGACTTCGACAAAAACGCAAAAACAAACGATGGAGCGAATGTGCTTCATCTTTTGTGTCGAAACAATTCAAGCCCACACTTAATCGATGCGATTAAACTCTTGATCGAACTCGGCATCGACAAAAACGCAAAAGCCAACGATGGAGCGAATGCGTTTCATCATTTGTGTTCTAACAATTCAAGCCCACATTTAATCGATGCGATTAAACTCTTGATCGAACTCGACTTCGACAAAAACGCAAAAACAAACGATGGAGCGAATGCGCTTCATCTTTTGTGTCGATACAATTCAAGCCCAAACTTAGTTGATGCGATTAAACTCTTGATCGAACTCGGCATCGACAAAAACGCAAAAACAAACGATGGAGCGAATGCGCTTCAATATCTGTGTCAATTCAATTCAAGCCCACACTTAATCGATGCGATTAAACTCTTGATCGAACTCGGCATCGACAAAAACGGAAAAACCAACGATGGAGCGAATGCGCTTCATCTTTTGTGTTATAACAATTCAAGCCCACATTTAATCGATGCGATTAAACTCTTGATCGAACTCGGCATCGACAAAAACGCAAAAACCAACGATGGAGCGAATGCGCTTCAATATTTGTGTCAATTCAATTCAAGCCCACACTTAATCAATGCGATTAAACTCTTGATCGTACTCGGCATCGACAAAAACGCAAAAGCCAACGATGGATGGAATGCGCTTCATCTTTTGTGTCAATTCAATTCAAGCCCACACTTAATCAATGCGATTAAACTCTTGATCGAACTCGGCATCGACAAGGACGCTAAGGACAAAAATGGATCAAATGCGTTTCATTTGTTGTGTCGATACAATTCAAGCCCATACTTAATCGATGCGATTAAACTCTTGATCGAACTCGGCATCGACAAAAACGCAAAAAACAACAATGGGTCGAATGCGCTTCATCTGTTATGTCGATACAATTCAAGCCCATACTTAATCGATGCAATCAAACTCTTGCTTGAACTCGGCTTTGATAGAAACGCAAAGGAGAAAGATGGGTGGCATGCGCTTCATCTTTTGTGTCGATACAATTCAAGCCCACAATTAGTCAATGCAATCGAATTTTTTATTCGCCTCGGCATCGATTTAAATGCAAAGGAAAACGATGGGTGGAATGCGCTTCATCTTTTATGTCGATACCATTCAAGCTCATACTTAATCGACGCAATTAAACTTTTGATCGAACACGGCATTGACAAGTACGCTATTGGGAAGGATGGATCCAACGCGCTTCATCTTTTGTGTCGATACAATTCAAGCCCACAATTAATCGATGCGATTAAACTCTTGATTCAACTCGGCATCGACAAGGACGCAAAGGATAACAATGGATGGAATGCGCTTCGTTTTTTGTGTCAATACAATTCAAGCTCACACTTAATCGATGCAATTCAACTTTTGACCGAAGGCGGCATCGACAAAAATGCAAAGGGGAAAGATGAATCCAACGCGCTTCATTTGTTGTGTCAATACAATTCAAGCCCACGTTTTATCGATGCAATCAAACTTTTGCTCGAACTCGGCATCGACAAAAACGCAAAGAGGAATGATGGATTCAACGCGCTTCATTTTTTGTGTTATAACAATTCAAGCTCACACTTAATTGATGCAATCAAACTCTTGCTCGAACGCGGCATAACCTTAAACCCAAAAGAGAACGATGGATGGAATGAGCTTCACCTTTTGTGTCGATGCAATTCAAGCCCACACTTAATCGATGCTATTGAACTCTTAATCAAACACGGCATCGACAAGGACGCAAGAACCAACGCTGGTTCCAACACACTTCATCATTTGTGTTATAACAATTCAAGCCAACACTTGATCCCTGCAATGAAACTCTTGATTAAACTGGGAATCGACAAGGACGCAATTAACAACGATGGATTGAATGCGCTTCATATATTATGTTTAAACAATTCAAGCCCATATTTAATCGATGCGATTAAACTCTTGATCGAAGTCGGCATCGACAAGGACGCAAGGGATAACGATGGATTGAATGCGTTTCATCATTTGTGTGGATCCAATTCAAGCCCACACTTAATCGATGCGATTAAACTTTTGATCGAATTCGGCATCGACAAGGACGCAAGGGATAACGATGGATTGAATGCGTTTCATCATTTGTGTTCTTACAATTCAAGTCCACGCTTAATCGATGCGATTAAATTTTTGATTGCACTCGGCTTCGACAAAAACGCAAAAACCGACGACGGATTCAATGCACTTCATCTTTTGTGCCGATACAATTCAAGCCCACACTTAGTTGATGCGATTAAACTCATGATCGAACTCGGCATCGACAAAAACGCAAAAACCAACGATGGATGCAACGCGCTTCATCTTTTGTGTCGATATAATTCCAGTTCAGAATTAAGGGAAGCAATTCAAAGCTTAATCCAACACGGAATCAACGTGGAAGAAAAGACAAACGATGGATGGAACGCGTTCCATTTTTCGTGTCAAAACAATTCAAACTCAAATTTACTTAAAATGTTTTCAATTTTAATAAAAAATGGAGTGGATATCAACGAGAAAACCAAACATAATGAAAGTGCAATCGACATCTTAGTCAAGAATCATATTGATGAAAATTTGAAATCAAACGCCCTCAGATTTCTAATTCGATATGGGATTCACGTGCACCTCGGTAAAAAAGCGAGTCCAAATGTGAATCATTACTTTTTCAACGAAAACGATTGTGGAGAGTTTTTAAACCTACTGGCCGAGAAAGGAATCCGTTTGGGATGGCATGAGGAATGTGAAAATTGCAAACAAATGCTGTAAGTAGCTGTTGTAACCATTTGGCAAAAAAGATTAGATTTACGTGTGTATGATTCACTCTTTTCGTTAGATCAATTGAGGGAAATCCCCGGTTACGATTGCAGCACCACCACATGTTTGGCATCTGTTACGAAGTATTTGACTTCCTCATGAAACAGTTAGAAACATGGGCAAAATCAAATCAAAAATCCGGGGAATCAGAGCTCGATATAAGCAATCCAGCAGAGTGGCTGCGCAAAAAAGCAGAACAATATCATCAAAATGAAACCGAAAAAAAGTACAAAGAAGACTTGCAAGTAATGGCTGAGGTCAGTGATCAAGTCCAAGACGGGAGCAACTCAGGTGATTTTAACTGTGACAACTATGAACGCTATTTGAGATCCATGTACTCGATTGCGGAAATGATTAACTCCAAGGAATCAATGGGACAAATCAAATGGATTTATCTTTTACCTCTTGATTTCCTCATGGATTACGAAGATGAGAAAGAACCAGGCATCAAACGAGCGAAAATGGAATGGGACAAAACGCTTTACATCTGGGCACACAAAGAAACTGACAAACATTACGGCAAATTTATGAAAGAAGATGCCAACGAGGGCTTTTTCCTGCCGGACGAGTACAAGCACAATTGTCATGGTGAGCTTTAATACTGCAAATTTTGCATATATTAGCGAATAGGGAGGGGGTTCAGGTTTCCGTTTTAATTATTCGCATTATCTTCTACTTAGTTTGTAGTTTACGGTAACGGTGTAGTGAGACCTAATTATTAATTCATTTTTACGGTCCTAGTGAACGTGAAATTAAGTTTTAAAAAAGAAATCAATCAACAAAAAAAATAATTCCCAAATTACTACAATAACGTTGTTTTCCCTTAAAAAAGCGTTATTGCTTTATCGTAGAATTTGATGGCAAATTACAAGAACATTAAGCGGTGCAACACCTTAAGGAAATGTTTGTTGTAATTTATAGTTACGCCATCTTAATCGATTAAAGAATGTAGCAATTGCTCATAACGGAAAAAACAAACCAAGAGGGGCAAATAGACTAGGATAGATTAGTCAACAGTAAGCGGGAAAAAGATTTCAGATGGAACACCTCCAGTTTTTTAACTCGAAACGGGATGGAAGTGCATCGCAAATATGATGTGACGCAACAGATGGAAACAGAAGCCTGGCTATTTTTGGAACAAGAGTTTATGATTTGTTTACTGAATAATAGCCTAATGTTGTGCTGAATTTGTAGTTTCCCTATTCTAGTAACGGCAATAAAATACACTTGGGTGCAAAATGACAAAGCATATAATTTAACAGTAGACGAATAAATAAAAAAGAAATGATTTGAAAATATGCCAGTTTGATGTGATCGTATATGCTACGCATCGTGTTTACGTACGCATTTCTGTTGACTAACGGCAGATAACCTTTTGGAAGGATAAAGTTGATAACATACTACTATTCAAAGCAATAGCGGTTTTGTTTTTCAAACGGACCTGAACGTTGTAAACCATTTAAGCGGAATTTTTCATCTTTGAAGTTGATCAAAATTGTTTACGCAACTTAGCAGCAAAACAACGATAAGAACAGCTTGCACCATCATCGAAAAGGGAAAAAGATAAGCCCAACAGTAAAGCAAAGCATTGCGCAACATTGTGCTGAAAAAAGAATAGTAAAAAAGAAACAAATATGAGAAAATAAACGAATTATATCTGCAAGCAGACAGAAAAATGGCCTACAAATGTTACAACGGTTTCTCTAGAGGTTGGAAAATATTTACCTAGAAGAAATTTCCGTTTCTTTCAAACATCCAAGAATTTTCAAAAGTAAACTTTTGCTTCTCCGAAAACTCCAAACGCAATTGTTAGTAATTAGCAGATCGCTTCGACGCAACTAATATCGTGATAATAAGGAGCAAAAAACGAAAAACAAAAGGTTGGTACCAAGTCCTACAAAAATATGTTGTCCCAATCGAATTCCTAGCTATTCGTCAATATGGAGGAGAACGCAATGAATTTTCAATAGTCTTAGATGAGTTCGTGCGAAAAAATCGACCACACTAAATACTCTATTCAGCTACCTGAAAGTGATATGAGAAAAATTCAGAAAAAACAAGAGGAATTTAAAAACTCCTTTAGAAAAAAGTAAATCAAAATCTGGCGATGCGAAAGAGCACATCCAAAAATTTCAGATGACACGGTGACCAGTGCACCTAATCTTAAAAAAAAAGCAAATCTGTTCAAGTTGGTATTCTTGCCAAAACGCAAAAGCAAAACAAGCCTGGCCTGAAACATGTTCATGGCAGTAGACAAACACAAAAGACCCTACGCTAACCCTTAGCATGGTCTCGCTGATATGACTTCGATCCACCATGCAATCAACAAAGCCAATCGAAACAGTTCGTGTGTGAAAAAAAAACGCGAGAGTAGTATTAGATAGAGGGTGAGTTTCCTACCTTAAGATGCTCATATCTCTGCTCCACGGATAGGGATGTTGGTGTCAATGAAACGTATTCCTTCCAATCCAATCCTGGGAAGAATTCGACAATGCAAAAGGTGTCCTCTCCTAACACCCATTCAGTTAAGCAACTGTCAGCTTCATATCCCCATCTCTTCGAGGCTGCACCAACCAAGCAACTAGAAACGAAGCAGAATCTTGATTAATTACAGAATAGACCATAGCTTTGCGATTGACTTATTGCCTATGTTACACTCTAACTATGTCCAACTACATAGAACCAGAATCGAGAAACACAGTAGACAGATGAATAACACCATAAAATACCATGACGTACATGTGAAAATACCTGGTAATGCTTTGATGGGATTGTCCGAGTTGGTTTGTTTCCATTTCACAAAAGTTCACGGCAAAGGAACAATTGAAAAAAAGTTGGATTTTCTTTCATATTGCTTCTGGCTAAGATATCTGTAATTGACAAGTGTCTCCATTAGATTTCAAAGTCTTGCACGACAAAGTTCATGAATAGTCTGACAGACAATTGCTTAATTTAAAATTGCACATGTACTAAATAAAAATATGCTCACTTACACACACAGACGCATCTGGTTGCCATTTCAATAACAGCCAATTGGGGCATGAAGCTCAGCAACTGAGTAATTTTCGGAACATCTATTTACCATTTCATTAATCAAATTTTTTGTTAAATGTAGTCTAATCATCAATCTTGTTCAGTATAGTTGACCTGGCGTTTGAAGAAGTGCTTCAGTTCAACATTTTTTCTTCAGTAGGCGCCTTAACGTTAAAGCCACATCTGGCCACATGGAGTAGTTTGGCGCTGTGACAAGTAACAGCATCTAGTGGTCACAGTTGACCGATGTTATTATTTACAGAACCGATGATGGAGATGGACACGACACCATTGAAGAAGGTAATAAGATTAGATTAGATTTTGGGATGCAGTACAGATGCTGACAAATTTGTTTTCAAATGCACTTTTCAATGCGTTCGACGTTAAACTTTTGGATCTTGACCCTGAGCTTGGCATTCTGGACAAAGAAGCCGAGGCTTGGGTCGGCACTGTCGACAAAAAAAATTAAAAAAATTGAAGGAAAATAAAATCAAAAGACAGGAGTACATTTAAGAGTTTATCATCAATGAAAAGCATCACTGCCTCACACTCGTGCTAAAGGTATCTAGCATTTAGAAACTGTTAAATGGCATTCCTGTACACATATAATATATGGATAGCTGTGCACCAACCTTAATCATTTATCCCAATCTCTTTCCAACACGTTCAACAAAAATAGTGGTTTCGTGGACCTTTATCTGTACATAGGAAAAACTCAGCCACCTTTTTATCTCCGATGTCTACCTTCGATGAGGTACCAATACAGTTGTGGTAAGTAATACATTATTACATTGCCTTTGCAAAAATGAAGCATAACTGTGGTGTGTTCCCCCTCAAAAAAAGGATAAACAAGCCTCAAATGTAATGCACTTTTATGATAATGACATCATCCTAAAACTTTCCTAAGTCTAACATCAGTTGATTTGTTGCTTGAAATTCTGAGAAGAATTCACACATTCTACAATTTAGGTGCCGCAGGTGACACATAAAGTTGAAATTATGCCTGGTGGTACAAACTTGTGGAGATTGCGCAGGTCATTCTTTGTTTAGAACAAGAAATCTATTTGAAATTGTGTTTGACCATATTGATGTTCATTGCGTCTAGTTAAGAATTCGAAACAAACCTGTGCTTAAGTTCTTCTTTCTTCACAATTTTCCTCTTGGCTTAGCTTGTTTTCAGGATTTTCATTCAACTGTAGAAATTTGCTTTTGAAAGCTGCAAACTGCAATGAAATTATTACAATAAAGATTTTCTTGGGCTCCCAAATATTTCCGTTGTTTGAAACACCAATAACCTATCAGCAAATACCCCACTTCACCATGCTTCTCCTAATATGATATTTCAGATTCAGTTGTAATAACAAGATGGTCAATTTATATTAACATACTATATTTAGATAAATTTCAATACTAACCTCAGACCGAGAATTTCCCAACAATATATTCTTCATCGTCCATGTCACTCAGTGGAGATGAAGCTGTTAGAATCAATTAGTCTGAATAAAAGAAAATACAATCAAATTTACACATTCACAATTTAGTTTTAAATGTCAACTACTTGAATTGTTAATGAACCCCAATTTCTCCATTGGGCGCCCTATGGTATATCAAGGCCTTTTAATGTTTACGTAGTAAAGATGTCAGACAAAATTCTTCCGATTTGGGCACTACCGTTTGCAGTTATCTTGAATAACTTTACAACCTGCAAGTTCAATCAGCAAACCCCTGCCAAAAAAATTACAAAATGCAAATTTAATTTTTCCTAAGCACCGTTGCTAAACAAATGGTTGTTGCTGACCACTATATGGCGTACCATTTACCTCACCCATTCTCTACTAGATGGCGCACCATTTACCTCACTTGTCCCTCACTACATGGCGTAACATTTATCCCTTCTCCCCCACTAAATGGCGCACCATTTAGCTCGCTTATCCCTCACTAGATGGCGTACCATTCAACTCGTTTATATCTCACTAGATTGCGTGCAATTCTCCTCACTTTCCTCCGCTAGATGTCACTGTTTGGCGCCCCCGCTGAAACTTGTTACGATTTGCACAGAACTTGATCTCGGCACGGTAAGTTCTGTAGCCGCTGTTCAATACGAAACCGCCATTACGCCCCGGTATTTGATAGCGCCAATATATTTAGTAGATGCCAATTTATTATAGCAATCTGGCGGTCCAAAACTGTCAGATACCGGAACATATAAGCGATTTAGTAAGAAATGCGATCTCGGGAACTTAAAGCGGGTAGCTAAAGTTGTTTTGCATACGTTACTGTTCCTGATGTACTTTGTGCCAGTACGGTACGTAGAAGTATACCAACCTTACAATCTTATCTTTGTCATAGCTCAAGGTAAACCGAGCCGTTTCCTGTCACTGCGTACTTGAGCAATCATCTTTCATTTGATCTATGCAATATATCGTTTAGCCCTTGGGGGGTAGCAGCGCTTTTGGTATTACTTGAGTTTCACGATCGTCTTCTGGTGTTGTTCAAAACCAGGTATGCTTAATGCCCAAATGATTTAGATCAGCTTCGTCCAAAATTTGATACCCGACGCAGCACCAACAATTTGTTCTAAAAATGTTAAAAACCGATACCAAGTACACCGCCTGCATGAAAAAATGTTAAATTTTAGATGACTTAACCAACAAATATAACGGGTTTGTTGAATACCGTAGATGCAATTGGACCTTTTAATAGTCGTAATTACCGGTGTGCCCACTCAAAATTACTTTTACTTTAACTCACCCAGTTCACACCGACCCCTTTGAATCAAGTCAGTAAGACGACATCCAGGTTTCAAAATCACTAAGTGTTAATTAATTGGATTACTGTTTTGCCAGAGCCCGTGACAGCACAAGCAATTAAATCTCTTTTGGCAAGAATACCTGCAACTGAAGCTTTCCGAACGGGTGTTAGATTTATGTGGCCAGAATTTATAATGTTTTGAAGTAGTAGTTGGCGCAGGCAGGCTTCTTCGAAGAGTGTTACGTATTGAGGTACATCTTTCCTGTAACCTAAAGCAGACCTAATAGATATATTTTAAATCACAAAATACAGTTTCCAGAAATAGCTTACCTGAAGCATGAATTTATCATAATTTTTAAAGCTTTCCCCACACATGAAGCCCTTAAACAGTTCCTTTTCATCAATGTTACAGCTTCCAGAGTGTAATGCACATGCGGCTTTCCATCTTCCATCAATTCACTGAATAGATTCAGGTAGCCTTTCAAGGTGTGGCTAGCTTCATGACACTAGGGGTAAAACCATATTAAAGTATGCATACTACGAATACAAAAAAACACTTATCTTGTTGTTTCGCAATCATTATCCTCTAAAGCCAGGGTTTTAAGACGACAAATTCCGAAATACACATCTCCCTAGAGCACGATCGATCACTGACAGCTAGAAAAAATCGTTTTACAATTTTAAAAAATGTTATTTAATTAACCAATCTTTACACCATTTCTATTTATTTAGATTACCTACCCTTTCAGTTCTATTTCTCCAACATTCCGGAATGCTCACTGATAGACCACTTCCATCAACAATTACTGAGTCAAACTACCTTCGTCCTAACACTATGCCGGCACGACTCTCTCTAGATCTTCATGGCTTCTCTCTACCTCCGACAGCTCCCACTTTCATTTTGGCGGTAAAACATCTGGGCGGAAATTCGATGAATCATAAAGCAAGCAACGCCTTCTGCAGCGTTGCCTATTCAAAAACGAAAAATATAATATTTTAAAAAATTAATTAAAATTTTTACATTTATTTAAAAAAACTAGTTTGAGCCTAGGTATCTTAAAAATCCTTAAAAATTTTAACTTAAGAATTCGTAAAAAGGGATTAGACATAAAAATATTCGAAAAAAGAAATGTGGTCCGGCTTTCTGTTTAGCTACAACCCAACAGAAAAGAAAGAAGTAGCAAGTGTGTCTGTCATTGCCTGGCGCCAAGTTAGTAGCACGTGGTTGAGAAATTGAATTTTGGTTTTTATAGCTCCATTTAAAAGAAAACAAGCGAGAGCGACTAATATCGCGGAAATTAATTGTAGTTTTCTGTGGAAAACGTTTATAAGAGTCAACTCTCATTGTATGTTTTCAGGGTACTTCTGTTGAGAGGAAAAAAATTTTATACTTTAAGTAATGCATATCTCGTTGTCAGGTTCTATTGAGCTGAGAAACAATTTTCGGAAAC